>NC_056747.1:129286134-129326134 GCF_019279795.1 Protopterus annectens | reverse complement strand
GACAGGAAGAGCAAATTGATTTTGTTCCTAGATGTCAGTGCTATTCTCAGGATTAATTAAGTCCTCTAAAGTATTCCTTACTGAGTTTTATTCACATTTGTTCATGTTTTTGCTGATCCTTCATCAAGTCCAAAGTATTTATACACTCCCTCTTGCTCAAGTTCTTTTATATCACTTTCTTGCCCCAAACTGATATTTTCCTGGTGGTGCAGTTTTCCTGTTTTAAAGGTTGCTTTTGCACATTAATCAAGACCAAATAACATTCTAATATCATCTGAAAACATTTTAACAACCTGCAGCTGTACTTTCAGCTAATCATCTGATGAGCTATACAGTTTTAAATCAACACAGAGAAGATGAGAAGTCATTAGTCTTTGTTGTTTTCTTGGAGGCAAATTGTAGCCATGGCCTAAGCTGTTAAGTAAACAGCTTAATGGATTAATGGCAAGGCAGAATAGCAACAGTGACAGAGTGTCACCCTGGAATATCCCCCTTTGAATTTTTACACTTGGAATAATAATCTGTCCTTTATCATGGCTTAATTGCAAAGTGGTCTGCCGTTGTTTCATGGTTAGTGTAATGTAGTCAATCAGTGTAGGGTGTATCTTATACATTTTTAAGCACTCTCTTATCCATGATTGTGAGATATTATCAAATGCTTTTTTATAGTCAATCCATGCCATGCTTAGGTTCTTCCCCTTTTTACAGTTCTCCACTATGACTTTATTTAACAACAAATGATCCTTTGTTCCATGTGACTTTCTTTTATTGCCCTTTTGTTCTACTGCCATAATTGAGTTTTCTTCTAAATGACTATAAACTCCGTCGGTGTCAATTCCCATGTATAGTTTATAAGTCGTCGGAAGGCAAGTTATTGGTGTATAATTTTTAGGGTAGCTTGCAGGTTCAATCTTAAGTAAGAGCATTGTTTTGCCTGTTGTTAGCTAGTGTGGTGTCTGTTCAGGGTGCATATATAAATAGTTCTTACTCATGGCTAAATCCTCGCGCAAAGATGTTAATACTTTTAACCAAAAGTTAGGTACTGCATCTGGGCCTGGGGGCTCACAGTTAGAGGCTTTTCTTAACTTTGTTTCAATCTCTCTGACTGTTATTTCATCCCATTTCATATCCTGCACCTTTAAACTTCTTATTCTTTCTTTTATATCTTCTATCCATTTAGCATCTTTGTTAGGTTCCACAGGATCTTCATAGATAATTCTCCAAAATGTATCTACTTCCTCTTTTTTTGGCAATCTTTCAGTTCCTTTTACCTTATTTCCCAATTCTCTACAAAACATTTTTGGGTCATCAATAAATTGCTTATTTTGTATTTTTCCCTTATATTTATCTGTGTATCTTTTAAGTTTTTCCACCTGTGCTGAAATTTTTAGTTTATTTGCGATAGTGCATGATAGATCCTGGTCTGTTCTAAGATTGGATTGTGCGTTGCTTTAATCACATCTATCTTTCTTAGTATTTTTGTTGATCTATTTCTTCTTCTATAGTCTTCTAATGTGTTCCTACTAGATGACCGAAGACGCATTCTTTCGAATGTGCATTGGTCGAATTTGAAAAGACGAAATGGCAAAATGACGAAGCAGCATATAAGCAAATTCTTTCCCTGGGAAATAAATCAGTTGGCTGCATCCATTACTTTGTCATTTTTGTCACTGTGGTGCGATGTCGAAGTTGGTATATTTAAGTGGGGGTGTGGGGGCACAGCCCACCACGTTGGGGGTGTGTGGGGTGAAGCCCCCCAGTTTATGTTATGTTTTAAGTGTTTTTTTGAAACAGCAATTTTTTTCCCTTGGAAACAAATCACTGTTCTAAGCATTTGGGTTTGTAAGCTTTTGCTTACATGGGGTCGATAAATCATTGTTCACTTTTGTAAGTGTTTGATGATTTAATATAGACCCCTTCTAACAGTGACACTTCGTGTCTTAATTGCTTTATAGTTTTCTCTATTCGATGGTTCCATGATGGTATTTAATTTCGCCCCTTCCTTTCCCTCACTACCTGTGATCTTGTGGTAGAACTTTATCAGTTATTAATTTAGCTGCACAGTAATATATCCTGTTTACTTCTGTTTATCACATGGATCTCTATGGACAGTCCTAATTACTTTGTTTTATTGACCTTCTGCAATCTAATTCTTTAACTGATCTTAATATATCTAGCCATGTCCATTAAATCAAGCATCTCTTCTCTTAGCTCATTTTCTTCCAAACTGAGGGCACATCCCTTGTTTTCCATTTCCTGCAGGCATGCTATAGAAAGTTCTATAGCATCTTCCTGTGGCACATTCTCTTCACTTTCATACTGTGTCATCTGGGAACTCACTGGCCTATCACTCCAAAACTTTAATTGCATCAGAGTTTCCACAGTTTCCTGTTCCTTTCCTTGCTGTCTAGCTTGAAGTGAATGTTTGTACTGGTTTCCTTGTACAAGGCTCCAAAATATCTTGATATGGCACCTGACCAGTTACTTCCCGTTCTACTGGTTTCCCCATAATTTGGATATCCATCACTCTATCCTGTTGTGGTGCTTTCTGCATTCAATTTTCTACACTGAATCCTTCTCGTTGCAGCTGTTCCATAACCTCAATCTCTATTTCTTTAACTTCTCCATTACTGATCTCCTTTTCTACTTTTCCTCTTTGTCGTCTTATTTTTTGTATTGTAATGTTTTCCATATGTGGATTTCTTTGCCTGTATTTTTCTTCAAATATCTTTGGTGCTGCACTTTTAGTATTGGTTAGTTTTGCTTTCTCCTTTGCATAAATATTACACCATATTAAATCTCTTTTTCTTTCCCATGTCAATATTTCTTCTTCAGATGTCTCCTGATCTTCCTGCTTCTCCTTACTTTGGGGACTCACTCCATCATGTTGTGATGTAGTCTGTGTTAGACCTTCTACATTAAATCCTTCACTTTGCAGGCATTCCATGACTTCAGCTTCTGTTTCTTTAATTTCTTTAACTTCTGCTTTACTAATCTTCTTTTCCACATTACATGTTTTTGATACTAATGTTTTTATTGTGAAATTATTCATATCTGGATGCCTTTGCCTGTATTTCTCTTTGAATATCTTTGAGACTTGCCTTCTCTATATTAGTTAACTTGGCTTTCTCCTTTGCATAAATATTATACCATTTCAAACCTCTCTTTCTTTCCCATGTCCATATTTCTTTTTTATATTTTTTAAATATCTCTAGGTTTTGTTGTCTATATTTTCACACTTCCTCAGATGTTTCGTTTTCCAAACAGATCAAAGTTTCTTGATCTATATACTGTTTTTCAAAAATCTGTTGTATTAATGAACACAATTTTTATTTGAAGCTTCTGACAGTTTTTCCTGCGGAAGTATTTTTCTTTCCTCTAATTTCTCCCTTAATAGTTTTGTATATCTTGTGTCTGGAAATTCTGGGCTTTTTACATAATAGTAACAATACATAATTTCTTTTTATCCTCAATAGTCCACTCTATCGTCTTTATGGCTCTTGTTTGGCTAATCAGTTTTTGTGATTTCTGTGGACTGCTACTTCCTTCTACAACAGGGAGGCCATCCTCCCCCTGGGCCTGGCCTGGCCCCACTGTAGGAATGTTTCCTTATTTTGAGGATTTTACGCTGTCATTTCTTCCAGTCCTGGCACCAGTGCACTTACCAGGCTTGGGCACTTTTTTATCCTGGGTCTTGTGCACCCAGCTGTCTTTCTTTGTTTTTGACTTACTTCTGTCCATGATATATGCTATATAAAAATAGTCTATATATCAGTGCTGCCTTGGTGAGATTTTGTGAAAAACAGGGTCCACCTTGTGAAGGTACTCACCAAGACTTGAGGATGAATTCAATTTAAGCACTACTGCTTTCCTTTGTCTTTTGACTTTTCATTTCTCCATTAGGACCCCTATGTCTCAATGTAGAGACCGGGATGTCTCTTTAGTGAAAAAATGGGCAATTATAATGAAGGCCAAACTATTTGAAAGTGCTATTATAATTTTACTGCCTTGCTGATATTAAAGGACCCTGGAGATTCAAGTCAGTGAAATGCAGTGTGATGAGTATTCCCTAAAAAACAACAAAATGCACTCACACGAGGCATTCCTTAAAATGGAGAACATCGGTATCTGTGGAGTGACTGAGACCTGGTTCAAGGCTCTAGAGAGAACCCCTGCATTACCAGGCTATAACTCATACCACACTTTTCGGCCATCTAACCTGGGCCAGAACACCAAAGGCGGAGGTGTGTCCATATTCATTAAGGATATCCACATCTCCAGGCTAGTTGCACAGCATAATGCATCTGAGGTTATCCAAGTGCATCTGTCGGCAAAACTGCAATCCAAATTGTAGCTTGCTACAGATCCCCCCACATGCCCCAGGATTCCCACTCCTCTTTTCTTGATATACTGGAAAATATTAGGCTTCAACCAAACACTCTAATAATGGGTGATTTCAACTAACCCACCATTAACTGGGAAAACTAGTCATGTACCAACTCCTTCACTCAACTCTTTCTGGAATTCATAAATTCCAATGCCCTGGATCAACTTATCCACACCCCCACCAGGGACAACAATATCCTACACCTAGTCATTACCAACATGAGTGACCGGTGTTCCACACCTGAAATCAACTCCTCATTGGTCAGATCCAACCATAAGCTAATCACCCTAGATATCCGCATCCTGCCCCAACCATGGTAAAAAATTTCTCCAAAGCCAACTTCATGCTTTTTAAGACAGAAGTGGCAAACTTCATGACACCCATGCAGATGGACAGTACAGTTACAACTGCTAAATCCTACACAAATGCACTCTATAAGCACTTACATGAGTGCATGGACCGTGCCATCCAAAAGAGAACCAAGACGCTATCCTCCAATAAAAGGAAGTCAGTCTGGTGGCCCCCTGCCATAAACAAACTCTACAACAGAAAGAAGAAACGGTTGCAAAAGTGAGTAAAATCCCATGACTGGAGGAGCTGCCTGGTCAGCCACAGTAAGAAGCTGAGATCCCTTATAAGATCCTCCAAAGCTAGTTACGAAAACAAAATCGCCACTGATTCTAAGAGTAACCACAAAGCGTTCTATAACTATGTCAAGGATCTCAATGGCAACATCTAGATCTGCTCTGAGTTACAGCACAATGGCATGAAAATTATAGAACCAACTGATACTGCCAACATCCTGGCTGATAGGTTCAGTGCTAACTTTACCCCCCCCCCCCCTTACCCACTAAAGGGCCCATATCTATACAGGAAGAATGCAGAGTCTCTGTAATCACATCTATGCAGGTAAAAGCTGCACTCTCTAAAACCAAAAACACAGCATCCATGGGACCGGACAACATCCCAGGCTGCATTTTACACGAACTTCAGAACAAACTGGCTCCCCACCTAAGCACCATGTTCAATCACAGTCTCATGTCAGGCTTTGTGCCCACAGAATGGCGCACAGCAACAGTTATCCCACTCCACAAAGGGGGAGCCACCACTGATACTGGGAACTATCATCCTATTAGCCTGACAAGCCTTGTCTGCAAGGCCATAGAAGGTATCATCATGGAACTCATAAACAAAGACATTGGTAACCTCCAAACTTTGGACCCCAACCAATTCGGGTTGTGAAAGGCAGATCATGCCTTCTGAACCTGATCAACTTCTTTGAGGCAGTTACTAAAGCCATAGATGAGGGTAAGGTGGTTCACACAGCCTATCTTGACCTCGCCAAGGCTTTCAACACCATCCCCCATTCTGGAATTATAGCTAAACTCACTAAACTAACTATACATTCCTACATCACAAGATGGGTTGCCAACTGGCTCACTGACAGAACCCACACTGTAAAAGTTGCAGACTCCAAATCTGACTTCAAACCAGTGACAAGTGGAGTACCACAGGGTTCATTCCTGGGACCTCTCCTGTTTGGTATCTACTTCTCTGAAGTACAGGCTAACACAGAAGGCCTCTGGCTAATGAAGTTTGCAGATGGCTGCAAACTAGGAGCCATAGTCGAGTCCCCAAATGATGTGGACATCATACAGAAGAGCCTCACTGAGACAGATGCCTAGTGTCAGAGCCATGGCCTCAAGCTCAATGCCAAACAGTGCATTGTCATCCCCTTTGGTTAAAAACTTTGTACCCATGAACTACCACATAAACGGCAGTCTACTTAATGCTGAATGTGTGATAAGAGACCTTGGGACCCGGGTGGACAGTAGTCTCTTCTTTGATAATCACATCGCCACAGTAGTCAGAAAATCCTTTTATGTGGCACACCTCATCACAAAAGGGTTCTCATCCAGGAAAAAAGAGGTCATTGTTCCCCTCTGCTTGGGACTCATTAGACCCATTATAGAGTACAATGCCCCTTTTGGAATGTACCTCACAAGACATCTGCAGCATCTGGAAAAGCCACAAAAGTAACTCACAAAGAGGATTACTGGCCTCAAGCAGATGCCCTACACTGACCGTCTCAAAAAACTCCAGCTTTACTCTGTAGCATATCGCCTACTCCAAGGAGATCTCTGCCTAACATATAAAGCTATGTTAAACCCGGAGCTGTTGGACATGCTATATCTTAAGAAATCCCAATCCCTCCGAGCTACACGCTCTAGGGACAGAAACCTTGCCACCACAATAAACAGGACATGCTGGAGGGATAGATTCCTGTCCCAGAGACTTCATATACTCTGGAACAAGCTACCCATCTATGTCAAGCAAAGTTCCTCATTAGCACTCTTCAAGAAAAATCTTGATGAGTGGATAGGAAATAGGAAATAGGAAATACACCCCAGGGATCACGTCTGTGGCTCTGCTCGACAGGGGCACAGGAAATTAACTTTCTTGGGTGGTGTAAGCCAGGGAACCTTGTTGGCTAGGCTTACTTAGGCCCTTGGGCCGATAGCCTAGTACCTACCTATCAACCTATGAACTGCTTAGTTGCAAAACAACTAATGTTTGACTTCATAAAAGATGCCCATGGGTGCAGTACCTTCACTGCTCTGTAGGTGGCAGCAGAAGTACTAATATTCTCTACATATTCATTATAATTATTCAATAAATTCTATTTACTATTCAAAAACGCTCGCACTGATTAGACAGCCCAACCAGTGTGAGCATTGTAAATTGAGCATATACCAATGGAAAAAAATTCCAGTCACTGAAGTATAACTGAGTATCCAGACTTTCTGGTATATGCTGAGTGACAGAGCAAAATATAAGAAAAATTAGACACACTTTGCAAAACTAAACAAACAGAAGCCTATTTGATTTTCCTTATAATTTTGCACTGTCCCTCATAAAACTTTTTTTAAACTGTTAAAATAAACCGCAACAAAGATTCTGTTTTCTCTATTGCTCTCTTGCTCTGCACTGATATACTGTGCAAGTGTGGGAAAGTAAGTCCCATATGCATGCACATTACATCAGTCTACAGAACAGAACGCAGTAGAAGACTGAAGTGCCTTTATACAAATACACTATTTAAGAAAGGTAATTAATTTCTATCTTAAATAATGGAATTGTCTAATAGCAATAATCCACTGTCGTTTGTGGGTATATCAGGATTTACCCACATTTGGCTTTGTTTAATCCTTTGGGCTTCCCCTTGTGATCAAACCCCACCAGCCAATGGTAAATCCTGATGTACCCACACACTGTAGTGATTATTACTTAAAGTATTTAATTAATCTGGTACGGACAATACGGTATAGTAAGGTTAGACATGATTTAAGAGGACATTTAAGAATGACCCTGTTAAAAATCAATATTTAACCTTAGGGATTGCAACGCTAAGGTTAATGATTTTACTCTCACTTTACATGGCAGAAATATTAAGTTGCATAATTCTGACAGACAGCTTTCCTGCCACATTTCATCAAAATACCCACAGTACCCAGAATCAGCAGTATAAAGAAAAAAAATATATGTTCAGTCCTTGTCATAAAATCAAACTCTACAGAGATAAAAGAACATTTTCTGTAAATGATATTTTTATCAATTACTTCTCATATAAAACTTCAAAGTTAGATCTAACAACCCAAAAACGTTTGACTAATGTGTATAACATAAGTCTGAGAATCATAACAGCAAGAAATTTTCAGCTTAATCCAAGGGTCACTTCTAAATATTTACTTTAAAGAGACTGCCACCTTGAACTATCCAAACAGAATTCAGGTATGACTATTAAACATAAATAGCGTCAACAACTAACGAGCCCAAGTTTGAAGTCTGCATAATTATGAAGAAACCAGATATTGTTAAAGGATACTTCCTATCCCTTAACCTATGTTTTGCAAATTCTCTCTTTTTTCACAGAGAATCACTCCACAAAATGGATTGGTGAGGGTGCATTGGTACTAGTTAAAAACAAATCTAACTTAGAATAATAGACACTTCTACCAGTTTAATCCCATCGGTGATGACATCCCCAACTGGTTGATGCCTTGTTTTTTTCTATTCTAAAACATAAACTTATATAAAGGACTGTCACGTATACCAGCTCTATATATTGTTAGCCATAATGAACATTCCCAACAAGACCTAGCAAAAATAATATACTATTAGAATACATCAGTGCTTTGTGACCAAATGTTTCACTCCTTAACTTAATGGTCCTAGCTCAAACAGTGAATAACCTGCCCAGACTAAGTATAAATTCTAGGGCTAAGTCTTTGCTTTACTTGGTGCTAACCAGGATACTCCATCACTGGACTAACATCTCATTGTTTTCATAAGCAGTCATTATGCTATCATCTTAAAATTGCCATTCAAAACACTACCTGCTCTATCGCAAAACTTCTCAGAGCCATTCCAGAAAGTTTCTAAATATGCTGTGGACCTCTTATATATAGACAAAGACCCTGGCATTACACTATCCCTTTTTATGGAGCAACTTTTAATAGTTCAAAATGAACTTTTATAAAATGAAAAAGAGGTGTCAAAGTTGCCATTGGGCTCACCCTTGAAATAGCAGCATTATTTGGACAGAGGGATGCAGTTCAAAAGAACTGGATGAGATAACCTCCAAACAATAATCTGCACATGGCATATTGGAAGAATTGGTGCAGACTTGCAACAGAAGTAGCTAAGTAAGCATTTCTTACAGGTATAAAATATATATTTACCTCAAGTCCTAAGCACTTTAGGAAAATAGTAAAAGAGTTGATGAGCATATGAATAGTTCCCCACTGCACTTCAAGCAAACACAAATCACAAACTCTGGTAATAATTAAAAAACATCAATGCCTCTAGAGTGGGCGTTCCTAATCCCCCAAGCAATTTTTCAAGTCCCGTGCCTCACCAACATTCAAGCACACTCTGTAGTAACAAAGTGCATACTGTAGCAAAACTATTCAGCATTCACTTTAGATAAATCATTGTGGCAAAAATCTGTCTCTAAATTTAACAGACTACAACTTTCCTTCTTCAAAATGTTAAGAAACCTTGAGCCGTTTGGAAACAGAAGTGACTAAGTATGAAAATATAAACAAACTCTAGAGATTTTTGAAAGGTATAAAAAAGAAACTTGATCATGAGAGAGAGAGATCTAATATGGTATAAAATTTATGCAATTGAGAAAGCCGAACTAATAAATACAAAAAAAGCAGCTCCAAAGATATTTGAAGATACATACAGGCACCCAGATATGGAAAATTTCACTATACAAAGCCTAAGATCACAAAGGGGGAGCACAGAACAGAAAATTCGTAAAGCGGAAGTTAAACACGTAGAAGCTGAAGTTATGGAATACCTGTGGAGTGAAGGATTTAGTGTATAAAGTCTAACACAGCATGATGGAACAATAAGCCCCCAAAGTAAGAAGAAACAGGTGGAGCAGGAGACATCTGAAGAAGAAATATGGACATGGGAAAGAAAGAGAGATTTCATATGGTATAATAGTTATGCAAAACTAATCAATACAAAAAAGTAGCACCAAATATATTTGAAGAGAAACACTGGCAAAGGCATCTGGATATGAACAATTTTACAATACAAAATATAAGAAAACAAAGGAGGACAGTAAAAAATAGGATTAATAATGCAGAAGTTAAGGAACTAGAAACTGAAGTTATGGATGACCTGTGAAGTGAAAGATTTAGAGAAGAAAATCCAACTCTGGTAATGTCACAGCATGATAATCAGTGAGTCCCCAAATTAAGGAAAAACAATTGGAATGGGAAGCATCTGATCAGGTGCCACATGAAGATACTCTGGATCATTCAGTAGGAAACCAGTACAAAAGATCAGTTGGAGTTACACAGTAAGGGAAGGAATAGGAAATGGTGGCAGCTCTGACATAGTCAACGTTGTGAAGTGATAGGCCAGTGACTTCCCATATGAAAGACAACACATGGTGCAAGATGCAGCTGAAGAGAATATGTCACAGGAAGATGTTCTGGAACTTTCCGTAGAACGCCTGCAGGAAACAGAGAACAAAGAATGTGCCCTCAGTTTAGAAGAAAATGATCTAAGTGTAGAGTTACTTGATTTAATAGAATAAAATTAAAATCCATATAGACATATTAAGAGTGATGAAAGAACTAGATTACAGAAAGTCAGTAAGACCCAAAAAGTTAGAAGTCTGATAAAACAGATGAACACAGTCATTAACACTATTAATAGAAATTCACATGATATAACAGAAGTAAACAGGATATATTATTGTGCAGTAAAATTAATAACAGACAAAGTTTTACCACAAAAACACAAAGCAAAAAGGGAAAGGATGGAAGTAACCAAATACCATCATGGAAGTACAGAACAGAGAAAACTATAAAGCAGTTAAGACAAGAAATGTCACTGTTAAAAGGGTATATAAGAGGCAACAGATCAAGAAAAATACTTAGAAAGATAGACTTGATAAAAGCAACACACAGTATTAGAACAGACCAAAATGCATTGTACACTATTTGCAAATAATAAACTAAAGATATTAACACAGCCAGAAAAAGTTAGGTATGTAGATAAATACAAAGGAAAAGTACCAACTAAGCAATTCATTGATGACAAGAAAAGTTTTATACAGAATTAGGAAACAAGGTAAAAGGAATATAAATATCACCAAAAAAGAAGAAATAGACATATTATGAACGCATAACTATGAACATTTTGTGGGACATAAAGATGCTGAATGGACAGAAGGAGTAAAAGAAATGGTAATAAGTTCAAATGTGCATGAAATGGAGTGAAGTAACAGAGAACGTGAAACTAAATTAAGAAAAGCTCCTAACTGGAAAACCTCAGGCCCAGATGCAGTACCTAACTTCTGGCTAAAAGTATCAACATATTTATACCAAGACTTAGCCCTAAGTAAGAACTGCTTATATGCACACCCTGCAGAGACACCAACCTTGTTAACAACAGGAAAAATAATACTCCTCCTTAAAACTATAGACTAGTAACTTGCCATTTCATGATGAGTAAACTATACACTGGAACTGAGACTGACAGAGTTTATAGTTGTTTAGAAGAAAACTCATTCATGGCAATAGAACAAAAGGGTAACAAAAGAAAGTTATATGTAACATAGGATTATTAATGATAAATTGTAAAAAGGGAAAGAATCTAAGTATGACACGGACAGATGACAAAAAAGCATGTGACTGACAGCATTCCACATTCACAGATAAAGGAGTGCTTACAGATGTATAAGATACACCCTACATTTATTGATCATATTACAGTGTCCATGAAACAGTGGCAATCCACTTTGCAGTTAAGCTATGATAAAGGACAAACTATTATTCTAGGCATAAAAATTCAAAGGGGGATATTCCAGGATGGCTCTCTGTCACCACTGCTATTCTGTCTTGCCCTTAACCCATTAGGCTATCTACTTAACAGATTAGGTCATGGCTACAAGTTGGCTCACAGGAAACAAGAAAGCATAAAGACTTCTCATCCACTTTTGTTTTTTTTGGATGATTTAAAACTGTATAGTTCATCAGATGAAGAACTGAAAGCAAAACTAGAAGTGGTCAAAACTTTCTCAGATGATAAAAGAATGTCATTTTGGTTTAATAAATGTGCAAAAGTAACATTTAAAGCAGGAAAACTGCAGCACAAAGAAAATGTCAAGTCTGTGGACTGAAATGTGATATAACAGAACTTGAGCAGGAGGGAGTCTATAAATATTTGAGAATTGATGATGATGGATCAACAATAAAACATGAACAAATGCAAACAAAACTCAGTAAGCAATATTTTAGAAGACTAAAATTAGCATTGAAAACAGCGCTGACATCTAGGAACAAAGTCTAAACTATAAACCAATTTGCTCTTCCTGTACTAACGTACAGTTTTGGGATGACTGCAATATTATTGGATCAGTTGAACACTAAAACAAGAAAAATGCTTTGCACTCATCAAATGATATATAAAAATCAGTGTATACCAAGATTATATATTCCTCATTGTGAAGCAGGTATGGGCCTCCTTGAAAGTGATTACATAGATCTGCAGTCTTAGGCATACATATCTGTTGCCCTCATCTGATCCAAACAGTGAAAGTTTTGAAAAATGAGAACAAGTCTAAAATGGCTTCCTTGCTTGGTTTAGCAGAAGCATATCGGTGTCAAGCAGGAATGGAACCAAACCAGAAGTAGATAAAAATCAGGCAGAAACTGAATGTGTGAAAAACAAAAGAAAGACTGTAAGGAGAAGGACCAGATGAGAAGGCAAGAAATGTGCAAAAGGCATACATATAGTTGCAAGTGGGGAAAACGTCTGAAACAACCTCATGTTGATCAGGATCTGATGCAGGAATGGTTAATGAGAGGTGAATTTAAAGCAAAACTTGAAAGGTTAATATTGGTGGCCTAGGATTGGTATACAAAGTCCATTGAGCATGTGGGAGAAAGACAAATGCAGTTTCTGTAAAACAGAACTGGAAACAGATGCACATCTTGTTGCTGGGTGTGGTACACTAATGGCAGAGGACCTGTACACTGAAAAGCATAGTAATGTGGCCAGACTGTTACATTGGGGATTGTGCAAACATTACAATACAGAAGTAGCTGAGAAGCATTGGAAACATGAGCCAGAGAGTATTACAGAAAATAATGAAGTTTATATCAAATGGGATCACCCATTACCAAGCATTGGAAACATGAGCCACAAAGTATTACAGAGAATAATGAAGTTTATATCACATGGGATCACCCCCATTACCAAGCATTGGAAACATGAGCCACAAAGTATTACAGAGAAAAATGAAGTTTATATCAAATGGGATCACCCATCACCAAGCACTGGAAACATGAGCCACAAAGTATTAAAGAGAATAACAAACTTTATATCACATGGGATCACCCTTCACCAAGCATTGGAAACATGAGCCACAAAGTATTAAAGAGAATAATGAAGTTTATATCACATGGGATCCCCCATTACCAAGCACTGGAAACATGAGCCACAAAGTATTAAAGAGAATAACGAAGTTCATATCACATGGGATCACCAATTACCAAGCATTGGAAACATGAGCCACAAAGTATTAAAGAGAATAATGAAGTTTATATCACATGGGATCACCCATTACCAAGCATTGGAAACATGAGCCACAAAGTATTAAAGAGAATAATGAAGTTTATATCACATGGGATCACCCATTACCAAGCATTGGAAACATGAGCCACAAAGTATTAAAGAGAATAACGAAGTTTATATCACATGGGATCACCCATTACCAAGCATTGGAAGCATGAGCCACAAAGTATTAAAGAGAATAATGAAGTTTATATCACATGGGATCACCCATTACCAAGCATTGGAAACATGAGCCACAAAGTATTAAAGAGAATAACGAAGTTTATATCACATGGGATCACCCATTACCAAGCATTGGAAACATGAGCCACAAAGTATTAAAGAGAATAACGAAGTTTATATCAAATGGGATCACCCATTACCAAGCATTGGAAACATGAGCCACAAAGTATTAAAGAGAATAATGAAGTTTATATCAAATGGGATCACCCATTACCAAGCATTGGAAACATGAGCCAGAGAGTATTACAGAGAATAACGAAGTTTATATCAAATGGGATCACCCATTACCAAGCATTGGAAACATGAGCCACAAAGTATTACAGAGAATAACGAAGTTTATATCAAATGGGATCACCCATTACCAAGCATTGGAAACATGAGCCACAAAGTATTAAAGAGAATAATGAAGTTTATATTACATGGGATCACCCATTACCAAGCATTGGAAACATGAGCCACAAAGTATTACAGAGAATAATGAAGTTTATATCAAATGGGATCACCCATTACCAAGCATTGGAAACATGAGCCACAAAGTATTAAAGAGAATAATGAAGTTTATATCACATGGGATCACCCATTACCAAGCATTGGAAACATGAGCCAGAGAGTATTACAGAGAATAACGAAGTTCATATCACATGGGATCACCCATTACCAAGCATTGGAAACATGAGCCAGAGAGTATTACAGAGAATAACGAAGTTCATATCACATGGGATCACCCTTCACCAACAGTTTAAAAATAGATGCAAGAAAACCAGATATGGTGTGAAAAGAAGACACTGATCACTGAAATCACTACACCCACTGATAACAGTTTCATATATAGAGAGAGACACAAAGTCCTAAAATACCAGAATTTGCAGGCAGAAATGTGGGTAATGTGGAGGAAATATACCCAGACAGTTCCAATAGTAGCAGGAGCAATGGGTCCCATAAAAAGCAATTTATAGTCTTATTTAGATATACTACTCATGTATGAATTGCAAAAAGAGTCAGTTCTGGGCACATTGTGGGTGCTGTGAAGAGCACTTTTGGCTGAATTTGAAGACTGAAACAATATTAATTTCATAAACTTTAATCATACTTTGAATTTGAATGGAGTCCACTCCTGTCATTGTATTAGAAACCCAAAAGACTTGGAGAAATTAAGCAGTGACAAAATTCCAGCTCTAAATTTAACAGACAACAATTTTCCTTCCTTAAAATGGATGCCCTCTTATTTCAAAACCCCTATCTTACCTAGTTAACCTTTCCCATAGTTACAAAATCATTTTTACCTTATCTAAGCACATTTATTTTTGGTTTACCAAAGGTATCCTCTCCTTGTTATTACATTACAATATATAACCTCTTTCTCTTCATTGTTCTCTGCCCTGTGAGTAAGATTTTAAAAAGCTGATCTGCTCCAAAGTAGCACAACCCATCAACAGCTAAGGTCTTCTTGTCCAATATGCAACGTGGAATGTGTTGTTGTCCTATCTCACCTTCATTCTTACTAGGATGGATTCAAATCTGATCCTTGGATCTGACTTGGCCTTTATATCCAAGCTTGAGGTCTTCTACCAGCTCATGGCTAAACCCTATCTCAGCATGCACCAGGAAACCTCCCCAGATCTTGTTTGCTACTAAACAAGATTGGGTGTTCATTGTACTAGCTCTGGCTAAGTATACTTTTTATTATACTCTCTACTCTTAGCAATTGCTTAGTCTTCATTGTTATTTACCCAAAATAGTTAGCTTTTGTGCTAGATAGTTTATTTCCATTTTTTGTGGCTATTTTTTCTGCTGTTGGACGTTGTCTTCCATCTATTTATTTATTTTATTTATTTGCAGTTTGTTTGCCAGGATAGTCTAACTGGGCCACAAGGAGCCCATTTTCAATGGAGTCCTGGGGAGAAAAGCTCCAGAAAAATACAAATACATAGTACACATTGCACATTTACATTACTGATTATCTCATAGGAATACAAAGTAAATATAATAAGAAAAGGTTAACAATGATAGAATACATCAGTATAGTTTGTAAAACAGCAACAAAAGAACACTTTTTTGTTTTTACACAAAAGTAGCAGCAAAAGGTAACCAAGTAGTTGGTGAAATAGTTCAATAGAGCTGTGGAATTATAGGAGGCAGTTATCGTGCATTTAGTTCTAGGAGACTAGGAAATGGTATTAGAAGGATTAGGTAGGATGGGAACAGGAGCACTTCCATTGTGAAGTTAGATGTGAGTGCAGCAAGGTTTTAAATGAGGAGAGACTGCTAGTGATGCGGATATGAGATGGCATAGAATTCCATAGGCGTACAAGAGAGAGGGACATTAGGTGATTCCCAGCTGGACGTGTGGGTTTGTGCAATTTAATTAGTTTTGGGGAATTAGATCTTAGAGGTCATTCTGGTTCATGCATTTCAAAGGTAGTGGCTAGGGAGGGACAAAGAGAGGGGTTGTAAATGAGTTTGTGTGCTTGGATGAGTTGGGTATAAGTGAGGAGGTTAGGTAGCTCAAGCCAGTTTAGTTGGTGAAGAGAATTACAATAATGAGAAATGGCTCTGTGACCTGCTGCAAATTTTGATATCTTGTTATAGCAAGAGGAGAGTTGTGTTTTGAGGGAGGATTGCAGGTTGGTGAGCATGTCTGCACCATAAAGGAGGGATGGGATGAGATAAATATTGGCTAGTATGAGCCTAGTGGAAGGAGAGATGTAACAATTATGGCAGTATAGCATACCAAGTTTTTTGTGTTTTGTTTATATTTACTTGTAAATGTTTGTCAAATTTTAGTTGATCATTGATGAGTAGTCCAAGTAGTTTAGTGTCAGAGACTTTCTAGGGGAGTATTATTTTTCTGGTTATTATAAATGAGCGATTATCTAGGGAGGAGGTTTTGGAGGTGGTAAATCCCATAAGTTTAGTTTTTATTGCATTATGAGCCAGATGGTTGTCTAGCATCCACTGCTCAGTAGAGGAGAAGGTGGTTTGGGTAAGCTTATTTAGAGTGAGGATAGAAAGGGAGGAGCAGATAATGGTAGAATCATCTATAACAGGTTTCAAAAAATGTGAAGAATGTGGGCAGAAAATATCCTTAACTGATAGACACACAATTTGTGTCGATTGCCTAGGAGCTGTCCATCTCCAGGTGTCTTGCTCCATTTGTCATTCTTTTAACTACAGAGCTCTCCTGGAGAGAGAAAAACAAATTGATATTAACAGGACTGTTGAAAAACCCCTTCTCAGAGGCTATACAAGAAGATTTGGGTTTACCAAAAACTAATGAGTCTCCAGCTTCCAAAATCAGGCAAGTCTGGGAAGAGATATTTCTCTTCTAGTGCTCTGTCTGAGCCATCAAGTCCATTGGATCTGAAAAATCTACAGTTCCGACACCATCTGTCTTGTTGCCAGCAGAGTTTGTGTTTCTGAGCCAGTCCCTAGTCTTGGAGCTGTTCTCCCCTACTCTAAGGTCGCCAGTATTACAACATTCCAAGTCTCTAGCCCCTTCAACTCGGTCTTCCAGGAGCCTGTTCAATGACAACGTGGATCAAGTGGTACAGAGGCTGTTAAGGACACCAGTGCTGGCCAAGCTGTTACTGGATCCAACCCTGAGGGCTTCAGATCTGACTGCATCCTCCCCTTCTGCTCCAATTTCTCCTCTGATCCAACCTCGGTTTTCAAAGTCGGAATGTCCTGAGCTGATATTAGTGGAACCTTTAGACCTGAGACCTATAATGGGATCTTCAGATCCAGCCATTGCTCTGACATCCTTGGCTCCATCGGAGCTCAAGGAGTCTAGGAGCTGACACTCTCCAGTTGGGTCTGAGGAGACAAGTCAGATCAGACAGTTGTTGGATCTGACCTTGCCTGTTGGGGCATTGGCTTGGGTGAGTTGGGCTCCTACCTTGGCTTCGGGCCCATCGTCCTTGATTCCAGGGGTTTTCTTGACTTCTTTGGATTCAGGAATATCCTTGGATCAGGGGCAGAGGGTTTTTGAGGTGATGAGGAGAGTACTGTCTCCACAGACAGTTCCGCTGTCATCTCTGGATGTTCTACCCCAAAAGCACTGGTGTCTGCCTCTATATCCTTGCATCCACTGGGACGCAGAGATCCAAGGTCTCAGGATGCCCCACAGGGCACCTCCAACTCTTCTGAGACCTCTCCAGAGTATCCCTCTGAAGAGGTCCCTCGAAAGAGATTATGCAAGAGGAAGTATTTAGACTCCCCAGAGTAGTCCATCACTTCTGATACAGACTCAATGAAGCTGAAGGGTCCCCACAGTCACCTCCTGATGATATCTCCTTTGGAGATATCTTAGAAATACTGAAACAGAGAGGCAGCTGGAAGTCCACTAACCCTTCAAAAGAGGAGTCCATATACCTGAAGGCCTTCAGATCTCACCCTTCCTCCACCTGGGTGTCGTCACCTTTTGATGAACTTATGGACCTAGTTTCTCAGAAGGTGTGGGAGTCTCCGGATTCAGTGGATCCTGTTCCTAGGAGGCCAAATAAGTTTATCATATCCTCATCAGACAAAACTTTCTAAGGGAGTCCCAATAGATGCTATGGTGGTGGTGGCAGCCACCAAGAAGGAACTCTCAGAGACATCTTCTTCTGTTCATCCACCAAAGAAGGAGTTTCATACAATGGACAAATATGGAAAGCGCATTTTTTTCTTTAGCAATGTTTGCCCTCAGATCACTGAATTACCTTACCCATTTTACTAGATTACAGAGAGACCTCCTGAAAGAGGTAGGAGATACTTTCCAAGGTTCAGTAGCTGAAGGGGTTTCAGATAAAGTTTTCTCTCAGCTCTCTACCTTAAACTCAGTTGTCAACTCCTCCATGAGACTGATTTCTTATGCAGCAGATGGAACAAGTAGAGCAGCGAGTTCAGGAATTACCGTAAGGAGACATTCCTGGATGCACTTGTGTGACTGCGGAACCCTTTAAATCTTCCTTTGTGAATGCCCCGTTTGATGGCTCGCCCCTGTTCGGGCCCAAAGTCAAGGACACACTAATCAGGTTTGAGCAAGAAGGAAAGACTCTGTCTGCCATAGGAGTCTGTTTTCCTCTGCCTACCAGACCTTATCCCAAAGGTCAGAAAGGAAGTGGCAAAATGTAGTTTTGAAAATCTCAGAGAGATTTCCAGGATACAAGTGGCGAATCTTCCCAAAGGAGCAGAGTGGGAAGTAGTAATGGAAGACACTGACCACGTGGCAGAGGGAGTCTGCAGATTCAGGGTGACAGAGAATCCTTTTTTTGTAAGCCCTTTCAGCACTCCTGAAAAGAGGCCCACCTGTCCATCTCTGGAGGCAGTCAGGGGCCGCTTATCTTGTACCCAAAAGCCTGGCAACAAATAACAAAAGCAAATGGGTATAAAGCATCATATCCAGAGGTTACTACATACCCTTTTCCTTCCCTGTCCCAAATATAAAAAAGATCCCAGATGTTCCACCCAGTCAAAGGGAATAGGCAACATTAGAAATTCAAAAGTTGATAGACAAAAGAGTCATCCAATCAGTCCTCGCAGACCAAATAGGATCCAAAACTTATTCAAGATTCTTTTTAGTTCCAAAGAAAACAGGGGACTGGAGACCACTTCTGGATCTCAGCAATTTAAACAAATCGGTATGAAAGTCCAAGTTTTGGATGGTAACACTGCAGTCAATACTCTCTTTTATGGGACAAGATGATTTGATGTGCTCCATAGACCTCCAGGATGCATACTACCACATAAAAATGGACAGGTGATCCAGGAGTCACCTGTGCTTTCAGCTGGCAGCCAGTCATTACCAGTTTTGAGCTCTGCCCTTTGGCCTCACTACAGCCCCCAGAGTGTTCACCAAATGTATGGCAGTAGTCAAGGCTCACTTGAGACACCTAGGATTCAGGGTATTTCCATACTTAGAAAACTGGCTTCTAACTCCTAACTGCCACCACTGAACATCTATTAATAAAAGCAAGAGACACCACCTTGCAGATCTGCTCTCACCTAGGAATTACAATAAACTACAAGAAATCTCCATTGCTGCCTTCTCAGCATGTGGTATTTATAGGAGCAGAACTGGATTCAACAAACATGATGGCCAGACTTCATCCAAAAAGAGTTCAAGTTCTAAGACGTCAGATTTTAAATCTTCTCACAAAGAAAAAGGCTCAAGCAAGGATAATTCTAAAAGTCTTGGCGATCATGGCAGCAGCAGTAACTCTGATCCCCTTAGCATGTCTACACATGAGAATTCTCCACTGGCTACTGTCCACTCAGTGGTCAATGCAGGAATTGCCAATGTCCCACAAAATAA
This sequence comes from Protopterus annectens, assembly GCF_019279795.1. Classification (NCBI taxonomy): domain Eukaryota; kingdom Metazoa; phylum Chordata; order Ceratodontiformes; family Protopteridae; genus Protopterus; species Protopterus annectens. Next base: position 129,306,065 of record NC_056747.1, on the reverse strand, counting down.
TAATAACAGAAACCTGCAAAAAGGACCTTCATTGGTGGCTTTACTCCACTCATGTGACTCTAGGTCAACCATTTGCACTTCCCCAAACACTGGCTACAGTGACCGCAGATGCCTCTCAGATAGGATGGGGCTGCATTATCTGGTTAAGACAGTCCAAGGCACCTGGGCAGGATCACGAGGCCCATTTGCACATCAATGTCCTAGAGATGAGAGCAGTGCTTCTAGTGTTGCAAGCATTCCAGGACTCTCTTCAGCTGGGGACTATTGCAATATAGACAAACAACATGTCAGTTGTATGGTACATAAACAAGAAGGAACCAGATCTTACCCCCTTTGTCAAGAGGCCCTGAGAGTATGGCAGTGGGCGACCTCCTCCCAACGTTCTCTGATAGCAACCCATATCCCAGGGAAATCCAATGTGATAGCAGACAGACTCCGCAGAGCAATTCTGATGCCTTATGAGTGGTCCCTAAAACAGGAAGTAGCGGAAAACATTTTCCTGCAAATGGGGCCAGCCTAGCTAAGACGTTTTTCTGACATCCATGAATGCCAAATAAAGCAGTAACTTTGCCCTTATTCCCCCTCCGGGGAAGTCATCAATGGATGCACTTGTTCATGATTGGCCCTCGGGTCTCCTCTGTGCTTTTCCTCCCCTTCCATTAATACTCAAAGCTCTTCAGAAAGCCAATTGCTTGGGAAGGGACTTGATACTCAACGCCCCATACTGGCCTCATCAAATCTGGTTCTCCTTCCTGTGGCCTCATCTTCAGGAGGAGCCTTGGATTAAGGACACAGTTCCAGACCTTTAGACTTAAGGAATGGTCCATCCTTCCCTTCAGACCCTCAAACTGACAGCTTGGCTGCTCCAATTCCAACAATAGCCAGGTTTCCTAACCTCTCTTCATCAAACACATTCTAATTTCTTCCCATAAGGCTTCAACAAGAAAGATATGTAGAAGCAAATGGAAAAGATTGTCCCTACAGGCTTCTCATAACCACATTGATCCCTTTTCTACCCCAGTCAATTTCATCCTAGAATTCCTAGCAAACTTATTCAACAGGGGTGCAGCTATGGCTACCATTAGAGTTCAACTAGCAGTGATCTCCATTTTTCATGTAGGTGAATCTGGCCTCAATGTTATGTCTCATAGACTATGCAAGGCGTTTCGTAAAGGTGCTTTATTACTACAACCACCTATCAGAGACCCCCCACCACCATGGGATTTAAATTTCATCCTATCTCATTTAATTTTTCCCCCTTTTGAGCCAGCATCATCTTGCAAACTCAAGTTTTTGACACAGAAAACTCTTCTCTTGATAGCAATTACTTCTGCTAGGAAGGTGTCAGAGCTACAAGCCTTGTCAATAAAGCCCTCCTACTTACTTTTCCATAGAGGCAGGGTGTCCTTATGAACAAACCCTTAATTTTTGCCAAACGTATGTTCAGAATCAAATTTGACCCAATATATAGAGCTGCCAGTCTTTTACCCAAATTACGAGAACAAGGCAGAATACATGTTACATCAATTGGATGTGCATAGACAGTTACGTTTCTATTTACACAGGACTAAGGAGTTCAGAGAATCTGACCAGCTATTTCTCTCTTTTTCAGATTCAAAGAAAGGTACTTCATTCTCTAAGGTGACACTTTCAAAATAGCTTTCAGATTGCATAACTTTCAACTATAAGTCACAAAACAGAGATCTCCCCAAAAGAGTTAAAGCCCACTCCACAAGAGCCATTGCAGCCTCTTCTGCCTTGCTGACTAAACTACCAATTGATACCATTTGTGCTGTGGCAACATGGGCAAGACCACATACCTTTATCACTCATTACAAAGTCAATTTGGCCTCCAGGAACAGGGCCTCTTTTGGTTCCTCAATTCTGAAGAATATTCTCCCTTGAGCCACCCAAGAAAATGGATGCTAGGGACGCTGTCCCATCCTAGTAAGAATGAAGGTGAGACAGGACAACAACACACAAAGAAGTTATGCACTCACCATAACGTTCCATGTGTGTTGTCCATCTTCGCCTTCATTCTTACATCCCACCCTCCTTCCCCCAGCCATTTTTACTCCTGGAAGACCAAGTTGGTGCAGTTGGATACCATTATTCTCTGGCCTTCATTGCACTCAGTTATTCAGCTGTGACTATTTTCATAGTACTATTGAAACTGCAAACAAGATCTGGGGAGGTTTCCTGGTGCATGCTGGGATAGGGTTTAGCCACGAGCTGGTAGAGGACCTCAAGCTTGGATATAAAGGCCGAGTCGGATCCAAGGATCGGATCCGAATCCATCCTAGTAAGAATGAAGGCGAAGATGGACAACACACATGGAATGTTATGGTGAGTAAATAACTTCTTTTTACATAGTGAAATCAGCAAAATGAGTGCTATATAAACAGTTGTTGCCTATGTTTGCAACGTAATTAGCAAACTAATCGTAGGGATCATCTCTGTGTTTATGGCCAAAGCATTCAAAACAATTAGCCATTATCGACTGTTACAATGGCTTCATTTTGGGTCAAACATCTTAGCATTGTTCAGCTGTTACCTAACAAACAGGGCATTATCAAGTGATCCTTGAAATACACACAATGAACTTCAAACCTTTACTTGTGGTGTACCACAAGGTTCCGTCTTAGGGCCAAATCTATTCTTGCTTTTCATAAACAATGTCAAACATTATTGCTTTTACTTAATATAATGATGCATGTAGATTATATTTTATTATGAAATTCAGACATATCCTCCAACTGTCAAATTACAATTTAATTTTAGTACAGTCTGGGACTGGAGTATATAAAGAAGACTTAAAATCAACCCTGACAAAACAGCAGTTTTAACTTTTTTGTAGCATACAAAAGCTCCAAAATATACTATCTCCAGTCTATTAAATGACCTTCAAAATAATATCAAATAAGAACCACAGTATAAATTAATTGGAATCCTTCCAGATCAACATGACACATTTATTCGAAACATAATTTACAAATGTATATTCCAATTAAGTATGTGCTATAAAATTTCTATCTAGATCACCCCAGAAAGCAAGAAAAGGTCTTGCTTTGGACATACAGTTACCAAATTTAGCATATGGGAAGCTGGTGATTACACCACACTCCAACATTAATACTTATTGTTAGAAGCCACTGCAGAGAATATATGTAGGTTTATTTATCTGGTTGTCTCCTTCAATGCAACACCTTTTAAAGTAGACGTCTTAGGGAAATATGCCCCCCCCCCCTCATAAATATAAGTGTTCATAACATGCAACAGTGACTGGCTAAAACATAATGCACTGTGGGATAGCACACTTGACAATATATAAACTGCCCCTATTAAATGAAAAAGAGACAGCAGAAGGAAAATGGAAAACATTGTATCATGATAAATAATCACAGAAAGTAAGCACATATGTAATGATAATAGGAAACGTGTACCATTTTGCTAAGCAGTTAAAGTCTGCACAGTGTGTACACCCAATAAGGTTCAACTTTTTTAATTATTTTTATTTATTGCCTCAGTTCACTAGCAAAGTCTGACTGGGGTACAAAACCCCTTCTCAGCAGTGACAGAAAAAAGCTGCATAAACAGAGAATGGACATTCAATCAGTTTGAAATTAGTACAAGATTAGAAACAACATAGTACAGAAGACTGTATTTGTAGTGAGAAGTACTTGCTTGACTTACAATTTGTATGACTGCTAAACAATTAGTGGATAAAAGGAAGAAAACAAAGAAAAAAAAAGACAAAAAGGAACATTCTAGTCAACTCAGGATTGAAAATGTGTATTACCATAATAAACTCATACTAAGGTGAAAAGGCAAAATGCAACATGTTGAGTGTATGACAGAATTATAGGGATTAATGCTTAAAAGGTAAGAAGAAGAGGGATTCCCATACTACAGCCATCCTGCAAGATGGTTTGCCCCAAATAAATAAATAACTGGTGCCAAAATCATGGACTGAAACTAAAGGCCAAACATGCATTATTGTATCCTTTTGTAAGTCATCTATCCCAGGGAACTACCACATTGTCATTATACCCCTAAGAGTTCACCCATTTGATTGGGATCTGGGAATTTATGTGGACAGTGATCTAACATTTGACCAACGCATGTCCATTGTTGTAAGGAAGTCCTGTATTACACAGCTTATGAAGAAAGGAATTGTGTCTAGATCTAGGGGTGTCATTGAGCCCCTTTACTCAGCCCTCATTAGGCCAATTGTTTAGTATAATGCCCCTAGAATAAGAATGCCCACAGAGATGCATTACTAAAAGGATACAAGGCCTAAATAGCATCTCCTACATGGGCTGACACAAAGCCTATACTCAGTATTCTGCAGACTGCTAAGTGGTGACCTGTGTCTGGCATCCAAAGCGTCCTCTGACCCATGGATTTATTGAACATCAGCAAGTCTAATGCCATCAGACATTCTTGGTCTAGGGATCTATACCTCTTTTGCAACATTAACAGAATGATTCGGAGGGACAGGTATAAGTTGAGAAGGTCAGCAAAGCAATGGATGAGGATAAAATGGTTCACACCGCCTACCTTGACCTGGCCAAGGCATTTGACACAATCCCCTACTCAGGCATTGTTAACAAACTGAACAGGTTAGCTACAAATGGTTATATCAGCCAGTGGATAGTCATCTGGCTCACAGACAGGACTCAGGAAGCTAGAACTGGGGAATCCACATCTACAAAGAGGACTGTCACAAGTGGAGTCCTTCAATGATCAGTCTAGGGGCCGCTCCTTTTTGGCACTTACTTCTCTGAAGTCAAGGCCAATGTCAATAACCTCTGGCTAACTAGATTTGCAGATGATTGCAAATTAGGAGCTGTCATTGAATTGCATACTACATAAATGTTCTCCAGGAAGGACTGACACAGACAAACAGAGGATATCAGAGCCATGGACTGAAACTAAATGCTAAAAAAAATGCATAATAGTATCCATCCACGCCTGGTAACTATCATATTGATAACACACCCCTTACAGCTGACCTAGAAGTCGGGGACTTAGGGACATACATACTCTCTGATGGACCTTCTGCATATCCACAAAACAAACACCACCAGAGTTACCCATTCTAAAGACTTAAAGCTTGCCTGTGATATAAATAGGACCTGCTGGGGAGAGAGGTACGTATCCCAGAGACTAACCCATCTCTGGAACAGGCTCCCCATCCATGTGAAGCAGAGTTCCTCCCTAATCCCAATTCAAGTGTAACTTGGACAATTGGGTGGAGAACAGGAAATTCATCACTAGTTTGGCATCTGTCTCTCTAATGGACACAGTCAGCCTCTAAATGGTTCATCTCCCAGGTCCCTGCTTGTAAATGTTTCATCTCCCAAGATGCTGATTACACTTAGCAAGGGTACCAGAACTTGTCAGAGATTTGGAATGCATGGCTAGGCTTAAAAAGGCCCTTGTGGTCATTAGCCTAGTAAATATATACAAATCTATATCTCTGCTCTGGAACAAACTTCACATCCACAAAAAACAAAGTTCGTCCTTGTCCATATTCAAGCGCAACTTGGATCTATGGATGGGAAATAAAAAATGTAGTCCAGTACTGTCCCCTGTACTAGTAATGTACAGAGGCAATTCCTAAATGCCTTATCCCATGCATGGGACCCACAAATTATCTATGGTATGATCCCAGTTATTCTCATTAGGGGTAATGTATATTTAACCAAATGGGACAGGTTAATTTGAGCACAAAAAGGGAAACTGGCTAGACTTAAAATGGCCTGCAAGGGCAGCTAGCCTATTACTTACCTATGAAACTATGAACCTATATAGTAGTTCGAGTGACAGTTGGAAGCAAAGGAGTATTTAGTAGGAGGGGATAGAAAAGGTCATGATAGGGTATTATAGTTAGAGGTGAGAAAGAGGAGGATACAGAAGGAGAATTCTGAATGGTGACACCATGTAGAGATCGGAGATATGAAAGAACAGGTGACTGCAGTTTCAGTTAGGGTGATGAAGTGAGAGAATATCTAGGAAGCATTTGGGTGTTACTTTAGGTTTTGTTTGAAGATCTTTGGATTTTTTATTTGTTTTAGGGTAAGGGAGATGTAGTCCCAGTGTTTGGCAACGTAAGTTGAGTAAAGGAAGTCATCTACTAGTGATCAGCAGGGCTTTGTTGCTAGAATGAAGAGGATGTGAAACTGTAGGCAGGTAAACAGTGCATACTCAGGCAAAAGTTAGGGAAAATGATGTCAAGTTATCAAAAGATGGCAGTTATGCAGTGTGTTAATCAACATTTGCCAAATTATTAACTAATGTTCATTACACTGGTGACATTAATCATGCCACATGAGACTTACAGATACATTTAACTAATGTTCATTACACTGGTGACATTACTCATGCCACATGAGACTTACAGATACATTTAACTAATGTTCATTACACTGGTGACATTACTCATGCCACATGAGACTTACAGATACATTTAACTAATGTTCATTACACTGGTGACATTACTCATGCCACATGAGACTTACAGATACATTTCAAAGACGGATGACGTCTGTTGCTCATAAGAGCACTGGAAATTTCAGCATAATGCCTTTCTCCTTCCAGAGTCGAGAACACCTGGCAAGGGGATTTAGTGAGACACCTGGGAAAGGGTGCACTGCTATACTTAGAGACACATCTCAGTCTGAGGTTCCCATAAATTTATAGTATCATACAGGTTATGTTACATTTGATGTTTTCCTGCAGGTCTTCCTCTGTATTCAGTAATGCAGTATGCACAACAGCTTCACTGGCAGGGATTTTCTTTTTTTACTGCCAATAACATACTCTTCCGTGAACTTTTATTTGGTAGAATTCCCCACCCAAACTCACACTCAGAAAAAGACTGTAGAGAAGGCAGGCTGAAATAAAAGTAAGGTAAGGGCTACCATTATAAAGCCAAAGGCTATTAGACTTAAAACAGTGATAGAGGAGAACTCATTCCCCTGCAGTGCACCTGGCATATGGAACCAGCTTCTGCACACAGTTTCAGGGTTAAATGAATACACAGAATTTAAAAGATAGTAAGACTGGCTTCCTTATAGGAAATATCTGCTGTAGATATTGGCAGAGGTTAAAAACTTTCCACTGAGATATACATTCAAAATAAACTTAGCGTTTTAAGGCCTGAGGACTATTTATTTATTTATTTATTTATTTATTTATGTATTTGCAGTTGGAGGATGGCCCATTGGGCTAAGATAGCCCGTTTTCAATGGAGTCCTGGGGAGAAAAGCTCCAAAACACACAAATATACAAACATTTTTGATAATAAACATACAGCAGAATACACAGGATATAATAAACAATTTTAAACAGTATTACAAGTACAACTACAAGCATGATTTTAGATACAATGTAAAGGAAGAATAAGCATCATAAGTATTATTTGTGAAAGTAGGTTCTTACAGTGAGAGGAGAAAAGAAAGACAGATTTTAGTTACTTTAGAAGTAAATGAACTGGCACTGAGAGAGAGGCTGGGTTTCAGATTTGGTTTATGTAGGAAGAGTAGTACAGAAGCATTCCCAGTGGGATATTAGGTGTGAGTGGACCATGGTTTTAAAGGAGGAGTGACTCCTATATGATAGGTATTGGCAGGTGTTGCAATTATTGTCGTTCTTTGTAGTTCATTGAAAGCCATTATTTAGACCTGATATACTCTTTCTCTACATTTTTATTCTGATTATGTCATATCTCTTATCAGTCTATTCATGTTATTTTTTTTTTAATTCTAACTGTTCTGTATTTGTGGACTTAGCCCAAGTCATACCTGCCATACAGGATTAGAACCTTACACCACCCATCAATACCTGTTATACGGGACTGGAACCTTACACCACCTGTCAATACCTGCTATATGGGACTGAAACCTTACACCACCTGTCAATACCTGCCATAAGGGACTGGGACCTTACACCACCTGTTAATACCTGTCATACAGGACTGGAACCTTACACCACCTGTAAAAACCTGTCACATGGGACTGGAACCTTACACCACCTGTTAATACCTGTAATACAGGACTGGAACCTTACACCACCTGTTAATACCTGTCATACAGGACTGGAACCTTACACCACCTGTCAATACCTGTCACATGGGACTGGAACCTTACACCACCTGTTAATACTTGTCATACGGGATTGGAACCTTACACCACCTGTCAATACCTGTCACATGGGACTGGAACCTTACACCACCTGTCAATACCTGCCATAAGGGACTGGAACCTTACACCACCTGTTAATACCTGTCACATGGGACTGGAACCTTACACCACATGCCAATACCTGCCATACGGGACTGGAACCTTACACCACCTGTTAATACCTGCCATATGGGACTGGAACCTTACACCACCTGTCAATACCTGTCACATGGGACTGGAACCTTACACCACCTGTCAATACCTGTCACATGGGACTGGAACCTTACACCACCTGTCAATACCTGTCATACAGGACTGGAACCTTACACCACCTGTCAATACCTGCCATAAGGGACTGGGACCTTACACCACCTGTTAATACCTGCCATATGGGACTGGAACCTTACACCACCTGTTAATAACTGCCATACGGGACTGGAACCTTACACCACCTGTTAATAACTGCCATACGGGACTGGAACCTTACACCACCTGTTAATAACTGCCATACGGGACTGGAACCTTACACCACCTGTTAATAACTGCCATACGGGACTGGAACCTTACAGCACCTGTTAATACCTGCCATATGGGATTGGAACCTTACATCACCTGACAGTACCTGAAGACCTGCACAGCAATCTAATTATCAAATGGAAATAAAACAATAAAAATAATAAAGGAAAGAGTGGAAAGGGAAGGGAGAATAGAAGGGGAATGTAGAGAAGCATGGCAAAAACCGAATTATGAAGAGCTGTCGGGTAAAGGAAAGGGGAGGGCTGTATTTTTATAAAATGATAAACTGACTTTAAAGAACATTGCAGCACCGCAGAAGGTCAGCAAACTGTTTTGTCATTAGTTACAGTACATGAGAAGAATTCATAGTCTGACCAGCTGACTAGGAAGGTATTTAAGATATGTTAGTCTCACAGGAATGAATTGTTCAGTGTGGGTCATATGAGCAAGATAGAGAACTGCACGTACACTATGCAGAAGTCTAATGCATGTATAATTTTGAAGAATAACATTTTACTTGTACACAAAGGCATTTAGTTACGCATGCCATCTTCTGGCTCTTTAGTACGAGCATTGTGCTTTATGTCAGTAAACACTTCGATTCCTGGATACAAGCAGCTACACAACATCAAACAGATTCTAGGCTGTATTATGAAATTGCTAACCGAATTTAACTAGTGACAACAAGCAAGCTAGGAGAACATGTCCTATGCATGGGTCAACAAGGAATGTTAGGGCAGCAGAAAAGTTGTGCATCTAAAATGCCATGTAGATATTATGAGGATGCTGCATCCTTACGTAACAGAAATAAAACCATATAATTATAAACAGAAGCTGCACTCCAAGTCATACCCCATAAATGCACATAAAAGTTCAATCTCCTTAACGTTAAATCAGTGATTGAAAAAATGGCTTAAAAAAATATCACTGTAAAAACAGTAACATAGGGTTTACAAAGCTAAACAAATTATCACTGGTTACTGACAGTGTTTCAGTTTCAAGTTATGAGAAATAAGGTTCTGATTCACCGCTCCCTAATGCTTCTGGTTTTCATGATATTATTAAATCCAGATTTCTTTTCTTTGCTCCAGAAGTCATTAGTAACCTGGTTTCTTGATTAATTAGCAAGACGTTTTAAGAAAGCTGTATGGTTACAGCCAACAATCATTCCAGTATTATCACTTTACATAAAATAAATTCATTTCATTCACATAGAATCTCAGGGACATCTCTTTATAATGTACTGAAACCCAAGTCAAAGAACAAGGACTGGTTGCAGATCAATTCCCAAGGAAGGTTTAGAACAGTTCATTGTAGTCATGTGACACTGGCTAGGACTGCGATGCTCACAATACAAAAACAGTAGTTTTCCTTTCTTGTGTCTGCTGTCTGTAGTCTTTCTTACAGTTACTTGATGGGACAAACTGAGAAGCTGCAAGGTGGTCTCTCTTCTTCCATCCACTGGATTAGGGGTCACATAGTTATCATTATCAGTACAAAAATAGCATAGACATAATAACAATTAACATCAGGCTATCCTTTTCAAATCAATCACACAAGATGGCTGCATTAAATTGCTACTGTGGTTTTCCTTCTGGATGAGCTAATGCCGCAGCTGCAGTAGTTTTCCTACTAGTCACACTCATAAGACTAGTTTATATACTGTATATAAACACATGTATTCCCCTTTTGTTGACACCTGTTCAGTTGGCAAACTTTAGATAACTACACAGTTGGTCGACAGGTGTGTGAGATTGCACAATTCTCAAGGTTGTAAAATATGCCCTTTCTCTGACATTGTGCAATGTCAGACTTGGTATATATAATTAGCAGGAGGTGTGGGCAACATAGCCCCACACATGGGGGGGGGTACAGCAGGGCTTGGCCCCTGCAAAAAAAAAAAAAAAAGTCTTTTATTCTATTTTTTTAACTTATGTTTTTCATGGGCCAAGACTGTTTGCAAAATCTGTGTTTCAATGCAATTCAGTACATATATATATGGGTCTACTTCACTTAACTGAAAACTCACTAGACTGAAAATCATTTCACTGAGCACACTTTACTGAAAGCTCACTTCACTGAAAACTCATTTGACTGAAACTCATTTTGCTGAAAGGTATATTTATTTTATTTATTTTTATTTTATTTTACATTTGTTGACTGGACTAGTCTAACTGGATATATGTCCATTTTCAGTAGAGGCCCGGGGAGAAAAGCTCCAAGTTTTAATACATAGTAAAAAATCAGTCTACATAAGAGTTAAGACAGTCAAATCAGTAAACAGAAAAAAAAAAACTAAAAAATATAAAATATATACATTTTTTTTTTAGATGAGCAGAAGAACAATATTTTAAAGGTAGCTTAGAATAAAAGAAAGGATAAAGTGAGAAAGCGGTGGGGTAAAGATAGGAAAGGTATCAGAGATATAATAGGATGAGTAGAGGATTAGATTATTTTCATAGGGCTAAAAAAGTTACTTTTATGAAGGGGAGGCAAAACATACACCTAAGAAGATAGGAAAGAAAAGAAGGTTTTGAGTACTTGTTCAAAGGGTAAGTTCCCTGTCCTAAAGAGTAGCTGTGGAACTTTAGAAAACATTTATTGGGTTATTGGGTAGAGAAAGGGGAGAGGGAAAGGGTGATAGGAGACAGAAGAGCAAGCTAGTCAGGGTTAATACAGGGGCAGAACCATTTATTATTAAGGTACAATTTGAGATTCTTCTTGAAAATGGGAAGAGAAGTCAGGGATGTGATATCAGCGGGTAATTTGTTCCAGTTTTTCCCAACTGAGTTGGAGAATAAGCCATCTCCTGCAGAGTTATTAGGTGTAGTAATGTTGATCAGAAGTTTGTTAGAGGAGCGTAGATGTTTCAGGTTATAATAAGGGGTAATGAGGCTGGTGAGTATTGGAGTTTTGGTGGGTTGGTACAGGGTTTTGTGAGCTATTAGTAGTTGTTGAAGTTTAATCTGATTAGGAAGTTCGAGCCAGCCAAGTTGTCTTAGATTAATGCAGTGGTGGGTTCTAAAAGGAGATCCGGTAGCAAATCTAGCAATGTTGTTGTAGGATATAACTAGTTTATTAAGTTTTTTTTTTTTTGACAGGTTGGTATAAATAGGACATGCATAGAGTAAAGTAGAGATTAGATGGGTCTTTGCTAGGGTAATTCTAGTAGCTGTGGTAAGAAATGGTTTAATTCTATATAGGGTTCCTATTTTTTTGTTCACACTTTTTATAGTAGAGTTAATGTGATTCTCAAAATTGAGTTTATTATCTATTGTAATTCCTAGTATTTTTGTGGTGGTTTCAGGGGAAATACTAGTATTGTTGTTCGAAGTGATCGAGAAATGTAGGGGGATTTGGTTACGTGTTGGGGAGAAGAGTAGAAGTTTTGTTTTCTTAGGGTTGAGTAGGGAAAACTAATGTTCAACTGTATTAAAGGCTTTTTGTGTAAGAGACTGAAGTTCAGCATGAGAGGTAGCTGTGCAGATAATAGTGGAGTCATCTGCATATTGAATACAGTTAGAAAAAGGGATAGCTGATTGAAGGTCATTGATAAAGATGGAAAAAAGAAGTGGACCTAAGATGGAGCCTTGTGGAACTCCTAGGCAAATAGGAAGGTGGTCAGATATTGAGTTTTTCCAGACTACTACTTGTTGATGGTTTTCGAGATAAGATTGAAACCAAGTTAAGCTGTTAGGATCCAGTGATAGAGAATTGAGAATGTGGAGGAGCATTTAGTGATTTACCATGTAAAAGGCTTTAGATAGGTCAATGAATAGTGCAGACAAAAGATTGTTTAAGTTGCAGTTAATGTTAATGGTGTTTGTGAAGGAGAGCAGAGCAGTGGTGGTGCTGTGGGAAGGTCTGAAGCCATGTTGACAGCTAGCAAGTAGGTTGTTTTGGAGAAGATGATTTAGGAGTTGTTTATGGATACATTTTTCTAAGATTTTGGCAATAGGGGATAATAAAGCAATGGGATGATAGTTAGATAGATCAATAGAGTTTCCCCCTTTGTGTAGTGGGATAATGTGGGATATTTTCCAGATATCAGGGACAGTTCCTTCATTGATGGATCTATTTATCAAAAAAGAGATCGGATAAGCTACAGCTTTGACTCCTATTTGCAGAAACTCAGCAGGGAGTTTGTCTTCAGAGGGTGAGGAGTGTTTTAGATTTTGAAGTAGTGAAGAAATATATGATGTAGGGATGGGATGGAAGTGAAATGAGGGTGGTGTATTAACAGAGAAGGAATGTAGATTTGAGGTGTCAGGAGATAGGTGACTAGCCAGGTTTTGTATAGTATTTGTGAAGTAGGAGTTAAATGTATTAGCTATTTGTATAGGGTTATCAGGATTAGAGTCCTGTGGGCTGGGTGTGATTGATTGGCCTGGGGATAGTAGATTATTAATGGTGGTCCAAAATTTTTTAGGTTAATTATTGGATATTTGTTGTAGACGAAGGTAGTAGTTCTGTTTATCAGATAGTATGGCTTTTTTTCTTTTGTTCCTACATTCACGAAAGGTTTGATGGTCAGCTTGTTTTTTGGAAGTATGCCATTTTGCCCAGTTTTTGTTTCTGGTTATGATTAGTTGCCTAGTGTTGTTGCTTATCCAGGGGGGGCGGGTTTGGTTTTGATTCTAATCTTGCGTGTGAGTGCATGCTGATCTAAAATAGATAAAAATGTGGAGTTGAAGTATTGTACAGCATCATTGAGAGGTAGTGACTTTAGAGGAGTCCAGTTACAGTGATGTAGTTGTGTGAGAAAGAGTTTTGAGTTACATTTTATTTTTGAGCGTAATGTACGGAAAGAGGTAGGAAAAGTGATGCTAGATTTTTTTCTTATAATATAGGTTAACATGTGGTCGCTTAGATCATCTGGTAGGGTGTCTGAAGAGTAGGTTTGTTGGGGAGTATTAGTAAGTATCCAGTCCAAAATGGAGTCTTTATTGTTGCTTTTGTTAATTCTGGTCGGGCCTGAGATAAGTTGAGAGAAGCCGTGGATTAATATGGGAAGTGGGGTTTGACTGGTTGCAGTGATTCCAATCAATATTTAGGTCGCCATTTTCCCCATTGTAGTGTGCTCCTGGAGTTAGTATTTATAGTACGGGGGGTGTGGGGGTGTAGCCCCCCCATATAGTTTGTCTTTTAAAAACACTTATTTATTGCAGTTGTAAGTATCCATGTATATGGTTTAAAATGTGTATATACATATATATATATATATATATATATATGTGTGTGTGTGTGTGTGTGTGTGTGTGTGTATGCGTGTTCAGGCACACATGCACACACATGTGTGTGTGTGTGTGTGTGTGTGTGTGTGTGTGTGTGTGTGTATCTGTGGATTGCCTAAAAGTTATCATAGAGTCAGGTTGTTGAGAGTGTTTTGATGCATCATGATTTCAACAGGTATATGGTGGAGCTATGAAGTTCCATCTTATTATATTGTTTTGTATTCATTTTTACTGCGAGTGAAATTTCTATTTTGCCCCACAGCAGTGATGCACTGTGAGGGGGCATTTTATTTGCTTACATGGTTGTGAGTTTGTGGAGTTAATATAGATAAGTAAGGGGGTGAGGGGGCAAGACCCCCAGATAAACAACCATGTTTGATTTTTTGTTTTATTAATTGTAGGTGTATATGTTTAATGTATGTTGCTTTGCTGAGCTATGGTCAATAAGTGGTGCGTACAGTTTTCAGTGGGTTGATGGGTTTCATCAGAAATATATTTTTGACTCAGTAAGTTTAAAGTGGACTCCAGATAATGGGTTTGATTATTGGGATTATCACATAGCGCATTGGTGCAGATACAACCGACAATTAACTGTACAGTGGCACAAACCTTCAGGGATGCTAAAACTACAAAACTTAAAAAAGTGTAAATGAAATTTAACTCAGACAACAAACTGCTAGCATTTACTTTTAGACAGGATATTAGCCCATCCTAAGCATCAAGAATCAGTTGCAATAACAATCAGTTTAAACAAAGAACAGTCATATGGCCATTTCACTGTTGTACTTAGAATCATAAAACCCTAGCTAGCATCTTACTATCTACTGCTTGGAAAGTCTTTTGTATCAAAATTATACAGAAAATATGCATTTTATACTTTGCATATCAAGAGTTAGCACTTGATTATAATACAAGTGTTTATTCAGGCATCAAAATTCAGTAGCAGAACAGTTAGATTGAAATGGAACTTTGTTCACATAACAGCTTTTCTTTAGATGTGAAAAACAAGAAAAATGGCTCAGGAAAAATGCCATTGTCCACAAACAAGTATTTAATAAAATCAATGTCCTTTAAAAACCAATGTTGTGATGGAAAAAAAAAGTCCAAAATAAGCCAAAAAACAAGAATCAACAAATCCAAGTGTAAAGCGCTTTTCGTCTGTTAATATAAACAGACTTCTTCAGACAAATGCACTCTGTAAGTCAAAGGGAATTTAAATGCAGCACAAGTAGTCACATGACAGATGTTACTTAAAGTTAACCCTTTCAGAGTCAGAGCAGTGCTGACTTGTCCAAGTTAAAGGGAATTTAAATGCAGCACAAGTGGTCACATGACAGATGTTACTTAAAGTTAACCCTTTCAGAGTCAGAGCAGTGCTGACTTGTCTAAGTCAAAGGGAATTTAAATGCAGCACAAGTGGTCACATGACAGATGTTACTTAAAGTTAACCCTTTCAGAGTCAGAGCAGTGCTGACTTGCCTAAGTCAAAGGGAATTTAAATGCAGCACAAGTAGTCACATGACAGATGTTACTTAATGTTAACCCTTTCAGAGTCAGAGCAGCGCTGACTTGTCTAAGTCAAAGGGAATTTAAATGCAGCACAAGTGGTCACATGACAGATGTTACTTAAAGTTAACCTTTTCAGAGTCAGAGCAGTGCTGACTTGTCTAAGTCAAAGGGAATTTAAATGCAGCACAAGTGGTCACATGACAGATGTTACTTAAAGTTAACCCTTTCAGAGTCAGAGCAGTGCTAACTTGCTTTTCACCTTTTAAAGAGAAAGACAATATGCAAAAATCAAGAAAACCTAACAACAAGTAATTTGAGTTAAACACAGTGGTTCAATGTGTTTCATGCATTGCATTCTAGTTATTTTACACTCTACTTCTCAAAAGCAAGAAGTGTATATGTGTATTACTACAAACCAGGATGTTATATCAACGAGCATTAACATATAAAAACATACAAATGTTAATGTTGAATGTGTTGTCAGTGCCTGTGTGTGAAGTACTGAACAGGGTTACAGTTATGTCCCAGATGTATAATAAGTCTAAATATTGAAAGGGTGCCCATACGTGTAATGCTATCGCACTACACCCCCCCTCCAAACAACAACAATGTATTAAACCGTGTGTACGGTGTGTATTTAATAACCTGTCCTGTCAGCACAGGGTTAGACACTTATTAAAACAATGTCATTAAATACTAAACAAACTACCTTAAAATGTACTAAAACACAACAAGTAATAGACACCTATCTTCTGGTTGGTGAAATGCAAAATATGCGCATTGGAGGACTGTGTGCATTAAGTGCAAAATTGTACACCTAACGTAACCAATTCTTAAGTTTAAGTATACAGACAAGTGAATAAACTTCGTTAAATCCTGGTGGGCGACATGCATCCAAATGTAACTGCCATAAAAGTTCTATCTTTTCTAAATTTAGTGAACTGGAGCCACCTCTAAGCATAGTATGGATTAAATTATCCTGATCTTGTATTTGCTCAATAACTTTAAATTTAAACGAGTGGTTGGGTTTTTCCATACAGTGCTTTGCTAGTGCATTCTCTTGTTTGTGTCTACTGATTGCATATGTGTGATCATAGATCCTGTCACAAAGCCTTCTGTCGGTTTTCCCAACATAGAAGGCTGGGCATAGTTGACATAAAGCCAGGTAGACTACACCTTTAGAATGACAATTGAATTTGTTTCTCAAAACATAATTTCTATCTCTGATAACAAACTTGCTACATATGTCTATATACTGACAATAATTACACATCTCACAACGGAACATACCTGCTGTTCTGAATGTGTTGTTGTGTCGACCTTCTATGATGTTTTTTATGTTTTTACCACGCCTGTAAGTGACAACCGGTGATGGTCCTAACTTTTGGGTGATGTCTCTATCAGTTGTGAGCAAGTGCCAATTTCTTTTCAATATGTCTACCACTTCTCTTGCTCTTATATTGAAAGTGAAAACAAACCTAATGTTTCCATTGGTTGTTTGTGTTGAACTTCTACTGTCAAGTGTGTTATAGTTAGAGGTGTTTTTGTGGTTAGTCTGTTCAGCGACAGTTGTGTCAAGATCTAGATTTGACTCTCTTGGTACTAGTGGGATGTCCTTGTTCAAAATTGGTTTGTATTTTCCTTTTTCTCTTTTAACTTGGACTTCCATTATTATGTTGTTGATTAATTCAGTGGGGTAACCCCTGTGTGAAAACATATCATACAGGTTTTCACATTCCACTAAAAAATCATTTTGCATGGTGGTCATTCTTGCAGCCTGTACAACTTGTCCTTTAATAACGGACTTTTTCTGGTGCAAAGGGTGGGAACTGTTGAAATGCAAGAGTGAGTTAGAGTATGTACTCTTTCTATAAATTTTAGCTGTATAGTGTTGACCCAATATGTTTTTTTGATAAGAGTACATCAAGATAACTAATACTCAACTCTTGGTAAACACTGGTGAATTTTAAAAAATCAGTAGTGTTGTTAAAATATTCAACCAGTTCTTTTGCTAATATACTGCCACCTGAAATTATAATGAAAATATCGTCCAAGTACCGGGTATAAAAGGAAATACTATTCTTCAAATTTGTGTTTTCAAGAACAAATTTGTGTTCCCAATGGGCCATAACTAAGTTGGCAAAATTGCTTCCACATGGGGAGCCCATAGCTACCCCAATTTTTTGTAAGTAAATGTTGTTGTTAAAAGCAAAGAAATTGTATTCCAAAACTATACCCAACAGTTGTTCAATCAATCTTTGCTCAGAGTCACTTGCTCCTCTTAAACTGATGAATTCAACTACCCACTCGATACCTGTGTCGTGGGGAATAGACATGTAAAGATCACAAACGTCAATAGTTAAAAAATTCTTTTCATCATTATATTCAAGGGTGTTGATTTTTTGAGGAATGACCATGAATCTTTGCAAATTTGTTTTTCTTTACTTACGTACATTTTCAGTATGGAGTCAATCACCTTAGCACAGGGGTATATGATAGATTGACGAGCGTCTACCACTGCTCTCATAGGGGGGTCATTGAGGTTTTTGTCAATTTTGGGCAACCCAAATAAGGAGGGTAGTTGGGGTGACGGCAAGCTTAAATAATTGTTGATATGTATATCAGTCAGTGAGTTAATAAATAAGTCATTAATAAACATTTTTATTCTATTTTGTGCTATGTTTAACTCATTTAAACTCACTTCTTGGTAAGCCTCACCTTCAAGAAGTTTTATCATTTTATCAATGTATTGACTCCCTTCCATTACTACTAACCCGCCACCTTTATCTGGTTTCATTATACGGATGGGTAGGTTTTTAAATTGTATTAACTTCAATTTGTCCTCTGTGGAGACATTATGGTGGTCAGTAGAACAAACATTCTTACTAAACAATTTCCTTATTTCTATTTCACACGTGGTCAAAAAGTGGAATGAATGGATGTATAGGTGGATTATAGGTGCTTGCTAACCTGAAGGCATACCTTTCAGGTGTCCCATCACCTAGTAAAGCTGTTAGATTAAGCTTTCTAATGTAAAGTTTAAAATCTAACAGAGTTTCAACCACATCACCCTTATTAGATGGAACAAAGTTAAGTCCATTTGCAAGTAATTCAACCAAACTGTTGTCCATGGTAAACTCAGTGAAGTTGTAAATGTTAAAGTCTCCTTTTGCGTTGGTAACAAGTTTGTAGTTGGTGATAGTATTGTCCGGTTTGTCTACCTCAACATCAGGGAGGTACCCCATTACCTCCTCCTGTTGCTCGCAGCTCGAGTGTTGTAAAATTTCCTCTGGTTCGCACCATGTCTGTTGCGACTCCTCGCTGTCCGCCCTTGAAAGTTTTTTGACTGATGGTTACTAGAAGCACCCTCTGTTTCAATGTTCTCAGACCTGTCCCTGTTCGTCATGGGTGCAACATGGCTTGTCGGTCTTGGTGATGTCAAAATGTTGTTGTCCATATCAGGGTCATTGGTACCATAATCAGGTAGAATGTCATTGGTGTTACTCATAAAGTTGTTATGGGACTGGGAGGGAGGTGGTTTCGGGTAAGCTGTACCCTCCTCATAGTCCTTTAAAATCTCTTCTGAGTTTTCTAAGTTTGGTTTCTTTCATTCTATCAATTTGTTGGGAAATACTGCTAAAAATTTGTTGGTAGTCATACTGGTATCTGTCAAACACTGTGTCCTTTTTAATGTCCTTTTCCAATACATTTACTTCCTCAGTGAGGTGTTTAATTTGCATTGAATAGTGTTTGCACATAATCTTTAGCAGTTCTAAACCTTGAGTGTTGAACAACTGAATAATGTCTTTAAAAAACTCAGAACCTGGTTCTAGACCTGTGGGGTATTGTCAAGTGGGTGAGGCCTTTAGGGACAATGTTTGTCTTTTATACAGGTTTCAAAATATTGCAATTCAAGTTGCAGTTTTTTTATTTTAAGTAGCTTAGTGTCAAAAAGTTTAAGTTAAATCATTTTTATGTACACTATACAAATCGTTCCCCTTTCAGTCTTTTTGTTTAAAACAGCTTTATCAACAAGAAAAATAAAATTCATGATGATTTAGCCACACTTATAACACAAATGTCTCTGGTTCTTGTAATTAAAAGGAACAGACCTACTCATTAAAGCCAGCCAAAAGTCATCTAAACTGATGTGGTTTGTCTAGATGAATGTGCAGCACAATGAACAGAATTTAGCACAGACCTGAGACAATTAGCCATTGAAAGTCACATAAAAATACTTAAAAATACTTTTTAAAAACTATAAATTTAATACTAGAACATTGAAAAGGGTAGAGGAAATTCCCTGATGCTCTGGCCCATTTTCTCTTAGTAGAATAAATACCCCTTCGGGTCTCCCCTGAAAGAGGCTACTAACCTAGTGAACCTAATCTGGTCAATAAAGGCTATATCAATGAAGAAAAATAAAGCCTTCATGTGGTTTAGGATTGCATAGCTGAGGACATAAAATAAGACATTATAGGAATCA
>NC_056747.1:129226134-129281134 GCF_019279795.1 Protopterus annectens | reverse complement strand
ACAGGATTCTTGGTGGTTTCATTTACAAAGAGCATAGCAATATAGAACAAAGCTTAACTTGCTTATCTGTATCTATATATTGCATTTCTCCCAGTTTGAGGTAGAAGGTAATCCATCATGGATCAGGCCACATTGTCATTTAATAAAAGCATTATCAAAGTGTTATTAAGCTGTCCCTGCTTAGTGACTACTTAATGAAAGCTGGCTTCTTCACCAGTAAGTTGATATTTACTCCTACAACATGGTGTTTACCACCGTGCAACCTGCATAAATGCTATTAATATATTATTATGCTTAGGAACTTAAAAAGTCAATATGAAAGCAACACTTCAGATCAGAAGAAACTCATACATTTTGTCTGTAGCGTTGCTCTTTGTAAGGTACTTTTCTTATTCTCATGTGTAAGTAGCTAAAGAATTCCTAGATCTTGTAGCATTTTTCTCAAAACAGGCATGTTCAAGCAGAATAAAAACTGCCTGAATCCGTTTTTATACAGTTCAGTAAAAAAAAAGACAACAGCTTTACTACCAGTCAGGTAATATGTTTTCTAATATATGAATATAAAAATGATAAAATATATTCCTACCTTTAGGGTTGTGACTGTGACCCATACAATAAATTGTAAGTAAGAACACCAAATAGTACTGAAGAAGCATTATTCTGTGTCTGAATGACTTCTCCTGCTGTGGTACAAACAAGCAATTAAAAGCTGAGAGCAGCAAGACCGTACCTGAATGGAATGCTGGATTGCTTCAGATAGCCAATTTTTCCCATTATTTGACTGGAGAGAATAACCGCCCACAAACACATTGCAGGCTTAAACTGAGAGACCCATCTTATTCTATGTACTGATAGACAAAGCTTTACCTTATCATCCATATTCCCATAGCTGTAAGAGTAGCATTAGCTTTACAGAAGGCAGCATGCCTGTTACAGAAAAAATATATACGATTTGGTATTTTGCACATCCATTATTGCTTTAGCTATTAGCTTATAAACACGTTTATCAAATTTGAGGACGACAACAACAACAGCAGCAGCCAGTACACAGTGCCACATACAGGAAGCCATAAATTAACTGTTTTGTATAGGCACCTAACTTCTGAGAGAGCTCAAGGCTACATATTATTCAGAAAATTTTAAAATAAATGCTCACACTCACACACACTCTCATACCTTACTCTAGCCTTGTGTGTTGGCATGTATGTGCTGGTATACACTCAAATATATAAAAGTGGTACTTCAGCAGTAACAAAATTGTTAGTTAAGACTCATAGGTTCATAGGTAGGTACTAGGCTATGGCCCAAGGGCCTATGTAAGCCTAGCCAGCAAGGTTCCATAGCTTACGCCACCCAAGAAAGTTATTTTTCTGTGCCACTGTTGAGCAGAGACACAGAAGTGATCCCCGGGGTGTATTTCCTATTTCCCATCCACTCATCAAGATTTTTCTTTAAGAGTGCTAATGAAGAACTTTGCTTGACATAGATGGATAGCTTGTTCCAGAGTATAGGATGTCTCTGGGACAGGAATCTATCCCTCCAGCATGTCCTGTTTATTGTGACAATGATTACGTCCCTAGAGCGTGTAGCTTGGAGGGATTGGGATTTCTTTAGGTGTAGCATGTCCAACAGCTCTGGGTTGGACATAGCTTTATATGTTAGGCAGAGATCACCTCGGAGTAGGCAATATGATACAGAGTAAAGCTGGAGTTTTTGAGGCGGTCAGTGTAGGGCATTTGTTTGAGGCCAATAATCCTCTTTGTGAGGTACTTCTGTGGCCTTTCCAGCTGCTGCAAATGTCTTGTGAGGTACATTCCAAAAGCGGCGTTGTACTCTATAATGGGTCTAATGAGTGACGAGTAGAGGGGAACAATGACCTCCTTTTTCCTGGATGAGAACCCTTTTATGATGAGGTGTGCCACATAGAAGGACTTCCTGACTACTGTGGTGATGTGAGTATCAAAGGAGAGACTACTGTCCACCTGGGTCCCAAGGTCTCTTATCATGCATTCAATGTTAAGTAGATTGCTGTCTATGTGGGGTACAGAGTTTTTATCAAAGGGGATGACACTGCACTTTTTGGCATTGAGCTTGAGGCCATGGCTCTGACACCAGGCATCTGTCTCAGTGAGGCCCTTCTGTAGAATGTCCACATCATTTGGGGACTTGACTATGGCTCCTAGTTTGTAGTCATCTGTGAACTGCATTAGCCAGAGGCCTTCTGTGTTAGCCTGTACTTCAGAGAAGTAGATACCAAACAGGAGACGGCTCAGGATGGAACCCTGTGGTACTCCACTTGTCACTGCTTTGAGGTCAGATTTGGAGTCTGCAACTTTTACAGTGTGGGTTCTGTCAGTGAGTCAGTTGGCAACCCATCTTGTGACGTAGGCATTTATACCTAGTTTAGTGAGTTTAGCTATAATTCCAAAAAGGGGATGGTGTTGAAAGCCTTGGCAAGGTCAAGATAGGCTGTGTGAACCACCTTACCCTCATCCACAGCTTTGGTGACTGCCTCAAAGAAGTCGATCAGATTCAGGAGGCATGATCTGCCTTTCACAAACCTAAACTGGGTGGGATCCAAACTTTGGAGGTTACCAATGTCTTTGTTTATGAGTTCCATGATGATACTCCTTAACAAAACAAAATAAAAAAGAACCACATAATGTTGGCAAACTTAACTGAGTCTTTAAAGTATTCCTGCACTTATAACTTCTTTAGAAATTAGTACTTCTTTTTAGAAAACTGAAATATAGTAAATAGATGAAGGCTATCACTCTTAACCAAGTTACATTGGCTCTCTCATTTCCCATGAAATACCAGTTTTCGCTGTGATTTATTTTTTTCTGTTTTTTTCTTTGAGTGTGAGCAGTGGGGAAAAGTACAATGTTAATTGTGATGGTCTCTACTCCGGGCCAGTAATCAAACAGCCTCAAGCCTCACCAGTGACACTGGTGAAGGATGACCACTAGGAACTAAAATGGATACATGGGTCTATATCACAAAGCTGAAGTTTGAAAAGAGCAAATGCTCTTACATTGACACCAAATATGCAAAGCCGGAGAAAGTTGAACGGACGGAACAGCGATTTTTTTTCCTCAGGAAAAAAAATCGCTGGGCCATTGTTGGGACTTTGCTGTTTCCTCCACTGTGGTGTTATCTCAGAGTTGGTATATTTAAGTAGTGGGGTGTGGGGGGCAAAGCTCCCCACTTTATGTTGTGTTTGGATCTTTTTTTTTGTTTGGAGCAGCGATTTTTTTTCGCTGGGGAAAAAAATTGCTGTTCCGTACATTCGAGTTTCTGTGCTTTTGGGTATTGTGTGTCGATTTAAGAGTGTTCATTCTTTTGAAACTTCAACTTTGTGATATAGACCTGGATACACGCAGTATTTTCAGAGGCAGCTCTCTGCACCAAGCACAGTTTCCTTTAACAACACATGGGGAGCACACTCCAGACCTGGGGCTGGACTTTTTGTCTCTCTCCAGGCCCCAAACAAGACCCCACACTGAGCACTTTGGAGCTCTGTGTCCCCATTCCAAATAGCTGATACACACACTTGGATATTTGATCTTCACACACACACACACACACACACACACACACACACACACACACACACACGCACACGCACACACAACTGGGAAAGGCTGGCACAGATTTACCAGGTGTGCCCCCTCTGCCCAGACTATAAAATAGTTATGCTCCCATCAGTCAGCTACTCTAAGGCTCTTACAATACCCAGTTATACTCAATAAAATTAACACTAATACAAATGGTAGAGTTTGACGAAAGCAGCAAGGCTTTCAGGAGCAGCCACAGTGTCACTAAAAAAGTATTCCCTAAAAGACAAGCCACAATGAAAGGTATAGAAATATTTAATAATAAATAATGAAATAGAAAACATGAGACTATTGAGTATCTAGTTATAACAAACATCAGTTTCAATCACAGGAGATATAAAAAATAACACAGCTGGATAGATTCACACAGATGCAGAAAAACAATACTAAACTAATCTCACTATACTTTCCTGACTGTCTAAAGAATTACTGTTCCCTGGTTACTTACTTAAGCAAAGTAAGACTAAGTGTGTTGAGTTGCTTACTAGAACAAGGCAAGATGAGGTGTGTTCAGTTGTTTACTCCAGCAAGGCAAGATGAGGTGTGTGGTTGTGTGAGGTATCTGTTTTTTTGGAACCTGACATGAAAAATCTCACACAAAGTGCTGCTGCTAGAGTTCCATCATATTTCTCACTAATATCTAAAGAATCATTTCAGTGCTGGTTATAGAATGACATCACATCCGGTCACCTAACTCTGGTACAATACACACCCAGAGCTTAGTTAAGATCTGTTGCAGCATCTAAAAGCTATAAAATAATTTCAAAAACTTCCAACCCTTCCAGTGTAGCAATTAGTTCACCCCTAACGACAATGCAGTAAGATTCATAGTCCTGGTTTTCCCAAACATGTTTGTCTCTGGCTGCAGTCAGAACTGTAAGATAAAATATTTGTGGCCTAAACCAACCCATTTAATTTTCAACCTATTTTTCAAAATTTACGTACTGACAAAAAAAAAAAAAGAAAAAAAATTAAAAGGCATTCCTTTTCTCATGGGATTGTATCTTGTATGTTTTTCGATGGTCTGAAGAAGTTGGCTTACCTTTTGCCAACGAAAGCGCTTACCAATAAAGGAGTTTAGTTCTACAAATCCACTCTCTTTTTTTTGTTTTCACTACTTTTCAAAATTAGCTGGACTGAGATTAACCTCTTCCTTTTCACAATTCTTTGTTAAAACATATACATTTAACCAGTTATAATAATACTGTCTGACATACATGTATATCTCTTTTCTGTCCAGCAGGACCCACTGTTGATGCATTTTTTTAACCCAAGCAATTTTACAAACACATTTTTAACACAACCATCTGTACAGATCACTGTGATAGTCAAATGATATAAAATTCATTAAACTCAAACTAGCTATGCTGGCGTATGGTACACATGCACTTCCCTACTCTCCCTGGTACAGATGGCACTACCTCATACATAGATCAATGAACACTGGAAGTCACATTCATCAATAACAACTTACTAAACTGTGATTTTAACCAACTGTTCATCATACGGTCGTCAGGTTTCCAAAAGACAGTCACTTTATGACCATCACCAAGGCAGCCATGAGGATTGTCCATTTTCTAGCCATAATTTCTCGCTCACTAGCTGATGTGCATGTTAGAAAATGTGATAAGTAATGATGCCCTCTCCCCTTTGAGTTTACGGATTCCTGCACATGCTCAGGAAGGATGTGGGTGTGTCTTTTCAGAGTAAAATGCACATTCCTGGCTCATATGCTTGATGTTGTTCACTTCTATCTTTCCCTGTCTCACTCTCTGTCTCCAGTTGGTACCATCAAAGTACTGGGGTGGACTGAATTCATCCTGCCAGAGAGGGTGAGATGGGCGGTGGCTTATCCCCATCATCTCTTGTCGGTTCCTCAGCTTCTCCAGACACTAATGAAGCTGTATTATGTATTATGTATATCACAGTCAGAGCCTAAACTCTCTTCATCATAGAGGTGATACATTTTCTATTCATTTTGATGGGATACGGCATTTAATTACTTAGCCTTTTAAGTAAGATCTTAACTAGCTTTTACAGGATTAATAATAGGCTTTATCATAGCAATTTTGTTGTATATCTTTGAGGCAAGTTTTTCTTTCTTTATTTTCATGTTTTATTGATTTTATTGAGCTCATTTAGTAAGTTAATAAGAAGTTTAAAGTTTACTTACGTTATGTTATAAGTTAACGCACATTTTACAATTCTGTTTTGTTTTGCTGTTAAATTTATTTTTGACAGGGTATTTTCCATTGTTTTCTTCTCTTTTAATTTTGTTAACTGGAGATCATGTGTTTGAACAATGTAGTAATTTTTATTTGATTTGTGTTCTTTGCAGGGTATATGTATCTGTGTGCAATATGTGTGCATTTGAGTGCGGGTTGTATGTATGTATATGTGTTTTGACTAAATGTAACTCAGTTGATACACTTAGATGATTAATGCTTGATCATGTAGCTAGAGTGGTACAAAACGAAGAATCATGTAGTCTGACTTAGATACATTTATTTATTTTTACCACCACTGTGGATCATTTGGAGCCTGGCCGCCAGACACTGATCAAAACAAAAAGTTTGTGTGTATGAGTGTTTTTATGTATCTCTTTGCGTGTGTGAGTGAATGCATGCATGAAAGCAGAATGTGTGTGTGTATGTGTGTGCGTGTGTGTGTGTGTGTTTGTATGTGTGAAAGAAGAGACTGTGTGTATATGAGAGATTGAGCAGCGAGATCGATCAAGCATTATTTTACACTCACTAAGCAGTGCTTTTGCTGTATAACGAGTGTAAAATAAAATAAAAAAGTGTGTGTGTGTGTGTGTGTGTGTGTGTGTGTGTGTGTGTGTGTGTGTGTGTGTGTGTTTGTGTGTGTATGTGTGTGTGTGTGTGTGTGTGTGTGTGTGTGTGTGTGTGTGTGTGTGTGTGTGTGTGTGTGTGTGTATGTGAGTGTGTGTGTTATGTTTCTGTCTGCATGTGTGAGTGAATGCCTGCATGAATGCAAGAGACTGTGTGTGTGTGTGTGTGTGTGTGTGTGTGTGTGTGTGTGTGTGTGTGTGTGTGTGTGTGTGTGTGTGCGTGACAGAGATAGAGAGTGAAGAGTGAGAGTCATCCCTGGCAGCAGCAACAATGAGGTTTGCGTACCACTCAACCATACCACCCAACCTATTGCACACTAAATCTGGACAGCACACCTCTCAACCTGTTAGAGCAAAAAATCTGAACAAAGCCACAAATCACGCGGAGACAAAGGACAAAAATAGGGACACTTTTTGAATATTGTTCTTACAAAATTAGAAAGTAAAAATAGCAGCTTTTGCATTAACATGATTTTTCTGAAGGATATGAAGTCTGAAATTCAATTGTCTGCATTATTTACTGGCTTCAATCCTCAAAGCTTTGCCAGAGATTTGTCAGGAAAACACAATGTTATGAGAAATAGGTCAAAAATATGAGGAAATAATCTGGAAATTCTGAGAAAATTTGTACAGTTGAGAGGTATGCTGGACAAAGCAAAATAGGGACAGATTTTAAATATTGCTCTTACAAACTTAGAAAGTTTAGAAAGCTGCCATTAGGTTTAAGTACCTCTTGACTAATGTTGTGCTGCTAAGCAGAATGTACCAGAATGTACACTTTCATTGGCAATTCTCTTTTGATTGTACTTTGGAGCTTTTCTCCCCAGGTTTCGGCTGAAAATAAACTTCTAGTCCAGCGAAAACCACCGCTAATTCAAAAGCCAAGAACTCGACTCAGGCCAGTCCAAAACGTAAAAATCATGAAAAACAACAAATTTTATTAAGCCACTGTAAAAGCTTTTCGTTAGTACCTTGCACTAACTTCTTCAGACAAGCAAAACATTCCCACCATTATAAGTGAGTTTAAATACTAGCATTGAAACACTTAACCATGCCCCTTCCTCTCCCTTTAGCTCCTTAAAGGTACAGATCACAGCTAACTAAGGTGCATTTGCAATTCTCTATTAACACTAACATAATAAAAAATATAAAATTCATACACCGAGACTGTAATAATAGCAGGCTTTGAAACTGAAAGAAAAAAGCCCAATATTTTGATTATTAAACTGTATAAAGTAGATAAATATGTAAAATATATAATAACATAAAAATAACAATGTTCAACCTACAGCATAAATACTAATAATGGAAGCGCGATGCTTCCTAATCAAAAATGACCTATGCATACATTGTATCTTGCCTGCTTTCAAGTAAAATAACTAATGTAATGATTATAATAAATATAATGAAATTAATGCATACTGTCCTAAGTATCTAAATAACTAGAACAGCTACCCAAGAAAAATAATATAATATTAATCAAATCTCACTAAATAATAAAAATAATAATATAGAAATATAAAATATGACATGTAACATATAATATAACATACATTTAGGCTACTCAGTATAGGTTTAATACTGTCATTAAATAAAACAGGTCTAAAAGTTAGCGTATCTAGACCTAAAGTTACTAAATAATAAAATATGAATCAATAATATATATTGTAAAATAATGATAATGATGTATAATCATAACAATAACTGATAACTATTAACCCTCCACCACTGTCGACTAAAGAGTTATAAAACCATTCATTTGTAACATATGAATCAATAATATATATTGTAAAATAACGATAATGATGTATAATCATAACAATAACTGATAACTATTAACCCCCCACCACTGTCGACTAATAAAGAGTTATAAAACCATTAATTTGTAACATATGAATCAATAATATAGATTGTAAAATAATGATAATGATGTATAATCATAACAATAACTGATAACTATTAACCCCCCACCACTGTCGACTAATAAAGAGTTATAAAACCATTAATTTGTAACATATGAATCAATAATATAGATTGTAAAATAATGATAATGATGTATAATCATAACAATAACTGATAACTATTAACCCCCCACCACTGTCGACTAATAAAGAGTTATAAAACCATTCATTTGTAACATATGAATCAATAATACATATTGTAAAATAACGATAATGATGTATAATCGTAACAATAACTGATAACTATTAACCTCCACCACTGTCGACTAATAAAGAGTTAGAAAACCATGAATTTGTAACATATGAATCAATAATATATATTGTAAAATAATGATAATGATGTATAATCATAACAATAACTGATAACTATTAACCCTCCACCACTGTCGACTAATAAAGAGTTATAAAACCATTCATTTGTAACATATGAATCAATAATATATATTGTAAAATAACGATAATGATGTATAATCATAACAATAACTGATAACTATTAACCCCCCACCACTGTCGACTAATAAAGAGTTATAAAACCATTAATTTGTAACATATGAATCAATAATATATATTGTAAAATAACGATAATGATGTATAATCGTAACAATAACTGATAACTATTAACCCTCCACCATTGTCGACTAATAAAGAGTTATAAAACCATTAATTTGTAACAAATGAATCAATAATATATATTGTAAAATAATGATAATGATGTATAATCGTAACAATAACTGATAACTATTAACCCTCAACCACTGTCGACTAATAAAGAGTTATAAAACCATTAATTTGTCGACTCGCATTTTTCATTTTTTATAATGAAAAAAAAAAACTGTGAGAATAAACAGCTTAAAGCTTGAATAAATAGACGAGCTGTTTATTCTCACAGTTTTTTTTTTAAATGAGAGTCAAAAAATGAAAAATGAGAGTCGATAAATGAATGGTTTTATAACTCTTTATTAGTCAACAGTGGTGGGGGGTTAATAGTTATCAGTTATTGTTACGATTATACATCATTATACTGCATTAGGAAAAAAGATACTAACAATGCTTTATATAGGCATTTAAATAGTAGTCCTGGCTGTGATACTTTTTTATTTGGTATCTTGGAAGTGGTAAAACAGAATCCCAGGGGAGGCAATATTAAAGCCTTGGTGGCAGAAATGGAAATTAGGTGGCAAATTAGGTTAAATGCAGCCACACCCCCAGGTTTAAATGATTACATACCTACAAAACCCCTTATAAGAAATTAAATATTTGAGCATAATCCTTTTTTGGATATAATGCATGGCCTCACTGTTTTAGCTTTAGGTTTTGAGCACATTACATTTACTATATGTTCATTTAAATAGGTTTTAATTTTATCTATTTAATATGGTGTTTTATACATACATAAAAAATCTTTAGAGGTTTTTACTGTTTTAATCAGGCAGACAGCATTGTCATTAGCATGTTATATATTGCAATACATAAATATTAAGTTGTTGTATTTCTTATATTTTTGAATAAGTAACTGTATAATGAGTATTATTATTATGCTTATTTGTTTTAATGTATAGTGTGACTAACGTATTGTGGAAGCAATTACGATTTTAAGTCATTATTATTCAATTAAGTGATCAGTATTGGAGGGCTTTTTAGTATATATATATGCTTTGGGACATGATAATAGTGTTCTGATGAAGTCTACCATATCGTAGATGAAAGCGCTTAACCAGTAATACTTTGTGTTCAAATAAAAGATTTAAATCAGCTGGATCGTGGCATTTTTACTAGAACTTTATTGCGTTCTTTGATTTATCAGGTTGTGGCGAGTTCTAGTTTGTTTTTTAGTTATTTAGATACTTAGGACAGTATGCATTAATTTCATTATATTTATTATAATCATTACATTAGTTATTTTACTTGAAAGCAGGCAAGATACAATGTATGCATAGGTAATTTTTGATTAGGAAGCGTCACACTTCCATTATTAGTATTTATGTTGTAGGCTGAACATTGTTATTTTTATGTTATTATATATTTTACATATTTATCTACTTTATACAGTTTAATAATCAAAATATTGGGCTTTTTTCTTTCAGTTTCAAAGGCTGCTATTATTACAGTCTTGGTGTATGGATCTTTTATTTTTTATTATGTTAATGTTAATAGAGAATTGCAAATGCACCTTAGTTAGCTGTGATCTGTACCTTTAAGGAGCTAAAGGGAGAGCAAGGGGCATGCTTAAGTGTTTCAATGCTGGTATTTAAACTCACTTGTAATGGTGGGAATGTTTTGCTTGTCTGAAGAAGTTAGTGCAAGGTACTAACGAAAAGCTTTTACAGTGGCTTAATAAAATTTGTTGTTTTTCATGTTTTTTACATTTTGGACTGGCCTGAGTCGAGTTCTTGACATTTGAATTAGCGGTGGTTTTCGCTAGTTTGTTTTTCCGGTCTTGAAAGTTTATTTATTTAGACTTCTAGTCCAGTCAGGCCTCCTGGTAAACAAATATCAGATACATAAATATTATGCACTTTCTTATGCATGAGCTATGGCCAGTCTGCGGAAAAGTTTCTTACATGAAACTGGTCGTTGATGCTAAAAAGGTTGGAGACCGCTGATATATAGATATGCCCACATGCTTCCTGAGCACGTGCAGGAATAAGTGCACTCAGACGGAAAGACATCATTAGTTATCACATCTGCTAGTGTGCACATCAACTGCTGAGAGAGGAATTATGGCTTTATATTGGTCTGCTTAACTTAACTGAAAGAACCAAATGTCAATGATCAAAACATTGACCACAAAACACAATGCATGCACTCTGAACAATAATCTTGGCACATGCAAAATTAAAACTAAACACATTGAAAAAAATCATTTTTGAGGGGGTGCAAGCCCCCATACCTACTGCTAAGTGTGTATGTGTGTGTGTGTGTGTGTATATATATATATATATATATATATATATACACACACACACACACATACACACACATACACACACACACACACATACACACACACACACACACACACACACACACACACATACACACACACACACACACACACACACACACACACACACACTAACTCCATCATCACACAATATCTAGAAAAAGACATATTCCCCAACCTTGAAAATTCTGCCATCTTTCACACCTCTCAACAAACTGTTTTGTTGACTAAACATATAAACATATGTTGGCCAAATATAGCTTCAACAAAATTCATTACTTCCATGTTGTTCCAGTTTTTTGTCAACTGGGTTTTTTTTTTTTTGGTCAACCTGAGAATCATCTGATTTGCTTTTTGCTGAATCTCAGATTAGTAAACATTAAGTCCTTGTGAGAACATGTGACAATGGGGTTTTGGTATTTTTCACACAGTTGTGCAACCTTAGAGTAGCTATATGTAAGCAGGGGGTTCTGGGGCTGCAGGTGGGTTTGCTCTCCTGTGAAAAACGGGAAAGAGTTTTTTTTAATGCGTGCTTGGGATTTTGTGCATTCAACCAAATGTGGTTGATGATTTGCCATTTTGAGTATTACCTATGTATTCATATCTATAGCTACTAATATAATAGATAGCTATAGATATGATGAGAGACACCAAGAAAGACAGGAACAGAAGCAGAGAGCGTGAGCTCTTTATTGCTGTCTTGGGGCAGCTAGGCTCTTTTTGTATTCTTATGCTAAACACATATTGTAAGCTAATAATTGGTGCAACTCAGCAAATGTAGTTAAAACTTGCACATGCGGATAGTCACCAAGATAATCAATAAGTACATCAGACCTACTGAATGGCCCAAATGTGAATCATGTTAAAGAAATCAATTACTTGTTGAGACATATTCTGTCCAAAACATGGCTTGTAATAATTGTATAGTTTTATAAGGAAACTCTTTGTCGACCTACATCGCTAAGACAGAACAAAAATACATAAATCAAGTTTTTCAGTTTTTAACAGCACTGCCTGCCACTGTGCCTTTGAAAGCTGCTTGAAAAAAATATACAGTGAAGGGGGGATCCTGTGACTACAGGTCTGTTAGCTTAAAAGAAGTGTCAGGTAAAGTTTAGATAATATCCTGAGGAGAAGTCTGGTAGAATTTCTAGAGTTCAGCAGTCATCAAGAAAGCAACTATCACATCTTCATGGCCACGAGGAGCCATCAGTCAAACTTGATCCAGGTTTCTGATTACAGTAATAGGTGGACATCATAGAGTATCAGTAAACATGGTCTACTTAGACACTTATGCAAGGTCTTTACCCTACACATGGTGCTAGAAGAAGACTAGAGGGATGGGACAGGATCAAGGCTGAGGAAGTTCAATGCTGCACAGCTGAGGGGTAGGAAATGGAGGGTTGTGGGGTCACACAGGGTCATGGTGAAAGGGACAATATCAGAAATGAACAATGTGATTATAGGAGTATTGCAGTGTTCTGTCCTTGGATAAGTCGTCTTTAGTACGTGCACCTCAGATACATCCAAGCGAAGAGAAGACTAGGCATGCTCTTCTTTGAAGACACACGGGTGCAGCAGTGGAGCATAGAAAGAAGAGAACATGGAAGGATTTGGAAAGGCTGTCAAAGTGGGCAGAAAGGTGGCAGCTGTGGTTCACTGTAAAACAAAAAAATACAAAGTCTTGCTGTTGGGCCACAACAATCTAGTATGAAGAAAACAAAAAAGTGGGGTACATCCTCAATGAGATGGACTGCAGAAGCACAGAGATAATGCTTCCGGTCTCCATAGCTGTCATCTGACCACACCCTGAGTATCTTGTGCAGTATGGGATGCCAGACATGAGGAGCAACACTGGGCTGCTGGAATGAATCAAGAGCAAAGCTACTAGAAAGATCTGTGGGATGGAGGGGAAGGATATGATCAGAGAATATAGAAGTTACTGCTCTTCACATCTAAGATCAAAGAGATGTGGGTATGATATCGGCACACAGATCATATTGGGGAGATGTGAAGAGATAATCCTGAATAAAAAAGCAGTATGTTATGGGAAATAACTACATCATGGATCTACAACATTTCTTCTTCAGACATAGGAGTTTTAGATTTGATGACATTTTGGTTTTCCAAAAACAAAAGTGCTTATTCTTTGTGAATAAAATGTATTTTGGATTACCAAAGTAGTATTCTGTTCAATCACCAAGTGCATGTGCTACATTTTGTGATTGCAAAGTTTTTTTTTATTTTTTCTTGGTTTTAAGTTTTACATCCAAGGAAGAGGGAATCCGCAAAGGCATTCAAGAACGTAGTTCAGGTGGACAAAAGGTATGTGGGATAAATTAGATATAGACAGCTGCCCAAATGTCAACTACATTTAAATGACAGAAAAGGTAGGATGTGTCTCATTCTGTTATGAGTAAATGTGATGCAACTCATATGTACATACCTCTAAAGTAATTTTGATATTAGAATTGCTAGTATCCCTGTATAGAAAGTTTTGCATGTAGTAAAATTCATGTGATATTTTCTGAGCTCTATCAATATTTTAATCAAGAGCTTTAATGTTATGTTATATTTTGGGTGGATGATGTGAAATCCTGACAAAAGCATTCATAGTTTCTTTCAAACAGACTGAAAGGTCAGTGCCTTTGTGATTACAGAAATGTTGGCAATCTTTGTCACTCTCCAGGAAAGGTGGGTTTCTGTGAAGTTAAAGTTCTGAAGGATAATCATAACAAGCATGGTAGGTATCTGAGTGAGCTTAACTCATACTGTTTGCAGGGTCCATTACGATCATTTGAATTTTACAAAATTTGAAAATACTGTAATTATATTATTTAAAATTAAAAACTCATACCAATACCTGTATATTTGTCAATAACATTAAAGTTTCAGCAGTTGTTTGTCAGGAGTACATTTTACATTTTCTGAAAGTAGAATACCATCTAAAATATATGGTAATATTGCCATTTAAAACATCTCCAAAGTCCCAAAATTGTAAGACATACAAACTGAAAATTTGATTTTCCCATCAAGATAATATTGTGATAAAATGAGTAGGCTGGGGGTTACTGATGGACCTATTCCAATATGGCATCCTGGGCACGTTTCTCCAAACTAATGTTCTAGTATTTCTTGTATGGCGGAGAATGAGTTTACAAGTGAATGTAATGACAGGGGATTTTTCAGTATATCAAAAATCTGTGGTATAAGTTTGGAATGTCTGGGTGCTGATATGGTGGAGAAAATTGATAAAATACTTAATAAGCTGGGCAGTCTTACATGATATAGGTAACATATGAGACAAGAAATGTCCTTACTCATGTCAAAGTGATTTGCAGTTCATACTGCAGTGTCAGTTTATGAGTGTCATGCTCTTGAGCTGAGAAGAAGTTGCTCAGGTATGACAGTGAGTTTAATAACCTCTTTGCTACTACTGATATGTTACTTGTGCCATGCTCTTGAGCTGAGAAGAAGTTGCTCAGGTATGACAGTGAGTTTAATAACCTCTTTGCTACTACTGATATGTTACTTGTGCCATGCTCTTGAGCTGAGAAGAAGTTGCTCAGGTATGACTGTGAGTTTAATAACCTCTTTGCTACTACTGATATGTTACTTGTGCCATGCTCCTGAGCTGAGAAGAAGTTGCTCAGGTATGACAGTGAGTTTAATAAACTCTTTGCTACTACTGATATGTTACTTGTGCCATGCTCCTGAGCTGAGAAGACGTTGCTCAGGTATGACAGTGAGTTTATATCTACTGATATGTTACTTGTGCCATGCTCCTGAGCTGAGAAGACGTTGCTCAGGTATGACAGTGCGTTTATATCTACTGATATGCTACTTGTGCCATGCTCTTGAGCTGAGAAGAAGTTGCTCAGGTATGACAGTGAGTTTCATAAACTTTTTGCTACTACTGATATGTTACTTGTGCCATGCTCCTGAGCTGAGAAGAAGTTGCTCAGGTATGACAGTGAGTTTAATAAACTCTTTGCTACTACTGATATGTTACTTGTGCTATGCTCCTGAGCTGAGAAGACATTGCTCAGGTATGACAGTGCGTTTATAGCTACTGATATGTTACTTGTGCCATGCTCCTGAGGTGAGAAGATGTTGCTCAGGTATGACAGTGAGTTTAAATCTAGTGATATGTTACTTGTGCCATGCTCCTGAGCTGAGAAGACGTTGCTCAGGTATGACAGTGAGTTTATATCTACTGATATGTTACTTGTGCCATGCTCTTGAGCTGAGAAGAAGTTGCTCAGGTATGACAGTGAGTTGCATAAACTTTTTGCTACTACTGATATGTTACTTGTGCCATGCTCTTGAGCTCAGAAAAAGTTGCTCAGGTATGACAGTGAGTTTAATAAACTCTTTGCTACTACTGGTATATTACTTGTACCATGCTCCTGAGCTGAGAAGAAGTTGCTCAGGTATGACAGTGAGTTTATATCTACTGATATGTTACTTGTGCCATGCTCCTGAGCTGAGAAGAAGTTGCTCAGGTATGACAGTGAGTTTAATAAACTCTTTGCTACTACTGATATGTTACTTGTGCTATGCTCCTGAGCTGAGAAGACATTGCTCAGGTATGACAGTGCGTTTATAGCTACTGATATGTTACTTGTGCCATGCTCCTGAGGTGAGAAGATGTTGCTCAGGTATGACAGTGAGTTTAAATCTAGTGATATGTTACTTGTGCCATGCTCCTGAGCTGAGAAGACGTTGCTCAGGTATGACAGTGAGTTTATATCTACTGATATGTTACTTGTGCCATGCTCCTGAGCTGAGAAGACGTTGCTCAGGTATGACAGTGAGTTTAATAAATCCTTTGCTACTATCATATGTTACTTGTGCCATGCTCCTGAGCTGAGAAGAAGTCGCTCGGGTATGTCAGTGAGTTTATATCTACTGATATGTTACTTGTGCCATGCTCCTGAGCTGAGAAGACGTTGCTCAGGTATGACAGTGCGTTTATATCTACTGATATGTTACTTGTGCCATGCTCTTGAGCTGGAAAGAAGTTGCTCAGGTATGACAGTGAGTTTAATAAACTCTTTGCTACTACTGGTATGTTACTTGTACCATGCTCCTGAGCTGAGAAGACGTTGATTAGGTATGACAGTGAGTTTATATCTACTGATATGTTACTTGTGCCATGCTCCTGAGCTGAGAAGACATTGCTCAGGTATGACAGTGAGTTTATATCTACTGATATGTTACTTGTGCCATGCTCCTGAGCTGAGAAGACGTTGCTCAGGTATGACAGTGAGTTTAATAAATCCTTTGCTACTATCATATGTTACTTGTGCCATGCTCCTGAGCTGAGAAGAAGTTGCTCAGGTATGACAGTGAGTTTAATAAAACTCTTTGCTACTACTGATATGTTACTTGTGCCATGTTCTTCAGCTGAAAAGAAGTTGCTCAGGTATGACAGTGAGTTTAATAAAACTCTTTGCTACTACTGAAAGGTTACATGTGCCATGTTCTTGAGCTGAAAAGAAGTTGCTCAGGTAAGACAGTGAGTTTAATAAACCCTTTGATACTACTGATATGTTACTTGTGCCATGCTCTTGAGCTGGAAAGAAGTCGCTCGGGTATGACAGTGAGTTTATATCTACTGATATGTTACTTGTGCCATGCTCTTGAGCTGGAAAGAAGTCGCTCGGGTATGACAGTGAGTTTATATCTACTGATATGTTACTTGTGCCATGCTCCTGAGCTGAGAAGACATTGCTCAGGTATGACAGTGCGTTTATAGCTACTGATATGTTACTTGTGCCATGCTCCTGAGGTGAGAAGATGTTGCTCAGGTATGACAGTGAGTTTAAATCTAGTGATATGTTACTTGTGCCATGCTCCTGAGCTGAGAAGACGTTGCTCAGGTATGACAGTGAGTTTATATCTACTGATATGTTACTTGTGCCATGCTCCTGAGCTGAAAAGACGTTGCTCAGGTATGACAGTGAGTTTAATAAATCCTTTGCTACTATCATATGTTACTTGTGCCATGCTCCTGAGCTGAGAAGAAGTCGCTCGGGTATGACAGTGAGTTTATATCTACTGATATGTTACTTGTGCCATGCTCCTGAGCTGAGAAGACGTTGCTCAGGTATGACAGTGCGTTTATATCTACTGATATGTTACTTGTGCCCTGCTCTTGAGCTGAGAAGAAGTTGCTCAGGTATGACAGTGAGTTTAATAAACTCTTTGCTACTACTGGTATGTTACTTGTACCATGCTCCTGAGCTGAGAAGACGTTGATTAGGTATGACAGTGACTTTATATCTACTGATATGTTACTTGTGCCATGCTCCTGAGCTGAGAAGACATTGCTCAGGTATGACAGTGAGTTTATATCTACTGATATGTTACTTGTGCCATGCTCCTGAGCTGAGAAGACGTTGCTCAGGTATGACAGTGAGTTTAATAAATCCTTTGCTACTATCATGTTACTTGTGCCATGCTCCTGAGCTGAGAAGAAGTTGCTCAGGTATGACAGTGAGTTTATATCTACTGATATGTTACTTGTGCCATGCTCCTGAGCTGAGAAGACGTTGCTCAGGTATGACAGTGCGTTTATATCTACTGATATGTTACTTGTGCCATGCTCTTGAGCTGAGAAGAAGTTGCTCATGTATGACAGTGAGTTTAATAAACTCTTTGCTACTACTGGTATGTTACTTGTACCATGCTCCTGAGCTGAGAAGACGTTGATTAGGTATGACAGTGAGTTTATATCTACTGATATGTTACTTGTGCCATGCTCTTGAGCTGAGAAGAAGTTGCTCAGGTATGACAGTGAGTTTAATAAACTCTTTGCTACTACTGGTATGTTACTTGTACCATGCTCCTGAGCTGAGAAGACGTTGATTAGGTATGACAGTGAGTTTATATCTACTGATATGTTACTTGTGCCATGCTCCTGAGCTGAGAAGACATTGCTCAGGTATGACAGTGAGTTTATATCTACTGATATGTTACTTGTGCCATGCTCCTGAGCTGAGAAGACGTTGCTCAGGTATGACAGTGAGTTTAATAAATCCTTTGCTACTATCATATGTTACTTGTGCCATGCTCCTGAGCTGAGAAGAAGTTGCTCAGGTATGACAGTGAGTTTAATAAAACTCTTTGCTACTACTGATATGTTACTTGTGCCATGTTCTTCAGCTGAAAAGAAGTTGCTCAGGTATGACAGTGAGTTTAATAAAACTCTTTGCTACTACTGAAAGGTTACATGTGCCATGTTCTTGAGCTGAAAAGAAGTTGCTCAGGTAAGACAGTGAGTTTAATAAACCCTTTGATACTACTGATATGTTACTTGTGCCATGCTCTTGAGCTGGAAAGAAGTCGCTCGGGTATGACAGTGAGTTTATATCTACTGATATGTTACTTGTGCCATGCTCTTGAGCTGGAAAGAAGTCGCTCGGGTATGACAGTGAGTTTATATCTACTGATATGTTACTTGTGCCATGCTCCTGAGCTGAGAAGACATTGCTCAGGTATGACAGTGCGTTTATAGCTACTGATATGTTACTTGTGCCATGCTCCTGAGGTGAGAAGATGTTGCTCAGGTATGACAGTGAGTTTAAATCTAGTGATATGTTACTTGTGCCATGCTCCTGAGCTGAGAAGACATTGCTCAGGTATGACAGTGAGTTTATATCTACTGATAT
Source organism: Protopterus annectens (assembly GCF_019279795.1). Classification (NCBI taxonomy): domain Eukaryota; kingdom Metazoa; phylum Chordata; order Ceratodontiformes; family Protopteridae; genus Protopterus; species Protopterus annectens. Next base: position 129,262,085 of record NC_056747.1, on the reverse strand, counting down.
GTTACTTGTGCCATGCTCCTGAGCTGAGAAGACGTTGCTCAGGTATGACAGTGAGTTTAATAAATCCTTTGCTACTATCATATGTTACTTGTGCCATGCTCCTGAGCTGAGAAGAAGTCGCACGGGTATGACAGTGAGTTTATATCTACTGATATGTTACTTGTGCCATGCTCCTGAGCTGAGAAGACGTTGCTCAGGTATGACAGTGCGTTTATATCTACTGATATGTTACTTGTGCCCTGCTCTTGAGCTGAGAAGAAGTTGCTCAGGTATGACAGTGAGTTTAATAAACTCTTTGCTACTACTGGTATGTTAATTGTACCATGCTCCTGAGCTGAGAAGACGTTGATTAGGTATGACAGTGAGTTTATATCTACTGATATGTTACTTGTGCCATGCTCCTGAGCTGAGAAGACATTGCTCAGGTATGACAGCGAGTTTATATCTACTGATATGTTACTTGTGCCATGCTCCTGAGCTGAGAAGACGTTGCTCAGGTATGACAGTGAGTTTAATAAATCCTTTGCTACTATCATGTTACTTGTGCCATGCTCCTGAGCTGAGAAGAAGTTGCTCAGGTATGACAGTGAGTTTAATAAAACTCTTTGCTACTACTGATATGTTACTTGTGCCATGTTCTTCAGCTGAAAAGAAGTTGCTCAGGTATGACAGTGAGTTTAATAAAACTCTTTGCTACTACTGAAAGGTTACATGTGCCATGTTCTTGAGCTGAAAAGAAGTTACTCAGGTAAGACAGTGAGTTTAATAAACCCTTTGATACTACTGATATGTTACTTGTGCCATGCTCTTGAGCTGGAAAGAAGTTGCTCGGGTATGACAGTGAGTTTATATCTACTGATATGTTACTTGTGCCATGCTCTTGAGCTGGAAAGAAGTCGCTCGGGTATGACAGTGAGTTTATATCTACTGATATGTTACTTGTGCCATGCTCCTGAGCTGAGAAGACGTTGCTCAGTTATGACAGTGAGTTTATATCTACTGATATGTTGCTTGTGCCATGCTCTTGAGCTGGAAAGAAGTCGCTCGGGTATGAAAGTGAGTTTATATCTACTGATATGTTACTTGTGCCATGCTCTTGAGCTGGAAAGAAGTCGCTCGGGTATGACAGTGAGTTTATATCTACTGATATGTTACTTGTGCCATGCTCCTGAGCTGAGAAGAAGTTGCTCAGGCATGACAGTGAGTTTAATAAACTCTTTGCTACTATCATATGTTACTTGTGCCATGCTCATGAGCTGAGAAGACATTGCTCAGGTATGACAGTGAGTTTATATCTACTGATATGTTACTTGTGCCATGCTCCTGAGCTGGGAAGATGTTGCTCAGGTATGACAGTGAGTTTATATCTACTGATATGTTACTTGTGCCATTCTTCTGAGCTGAGAAGAAGTTGCTCAGGTATGACAGTGAGTTTAATAAACTCTTTGCTACTTCTGATATGTTACTTGTGCCATGCTCATGAGCTGAGAAGAAGTTGCTCAGGTATGACAGTGAGTTTATATCTACTGATATGTTACTTGTGCCATGCTCCTGAGCTGAGATGAAGTTGCTCAGGTATGACAGTGAGTTTAATAAACTCTTTGCTACTACTGATATGTTACTTGTGCCATGCTCCTGAGCTCAGAAGATGTTGCTCAGGTATGACAGTGAGTTTAATAACCTCTTTGCTACTACTGATATGTTACTTGTGCCATGCTCCTGAGCTGAGAAGAAGTTGCTCAGGTATGACAATGAGTTTGATAAACTCTTTTCTACTACTGATATGTTACTTGTGCCATGCTCCTGAGCTGAGAAGAAGTTGCTCAGGTATGACAGTGAGTTTAATAAACTCTTTGCTACTACTGATATGTTACTTGTGCCATGCTCTTGAGCTGAGAAGAAGGTTCTCAGGTATGACAGTGAGTTTAATAAAACTCCTTGCTACTACTGATATGTTACTTGTGCCATGCTCCTGAGCTGAGAAGAAGTTGCTTGGGTGTGATAGTGAGTTTAATAAATTCTTTGCTACTACTATGGTACTTGTGCCATGCTCCTGAGCTGAGAAGAAGTTGCTCAGGTATGACAGTGAGTTCAATAAAACTCTTTGCTACTACTGATATGTTACTTGTGCCATGTTCTTCAGCTGAAAAGAAGTTGCTCAGGTATGATAGTGAGTTTAATAAAACTCTTTGCTACTACTGAAAGGTTACATGTGCCATGTTCTTGAGCTGAAAAGAAGTTGCTCAGGTAAGACAGTGAGTTTAATAAACCCTTTGATACTACTGATATGTTACTTGTGCCATGCTCTTGAGCTGGAAAGAAGTCGCTCGGGTATGACAGTGAGTTTATATCTACTGATATGTTACTTGTGCCATGCTCTTGAGCTGGAAAGAAGTCGCTCGGGTATGACAGTGAGTTTATATCTACTGATATGTTACTTGTGCCATGCTCCTGAGCTGAGAAGACGTTGCTCAGTTATGACAGTGAGTTTATATCTACTGATATGTTGCTTGTGCCATGCTCTTGAGCTGGAAAGAAGTCGCTCGGGTATGAAAGTGAGTTTATATCTACTGATATGTTACTTGTGCCATGCTCTTGAGCTGGAAAGAAGTCGCTCGGGTATGACAGTGAGTTTATATCTACTGATATGTTACTTGTGCCATGCTCCTGAGCTGAGAAGAAGTTGCTCAGGTATGACAGTGAGTTTAATAAACTCTTTGCTACTATCATATGTTACTTGTGCCATGCTCCTGAGCTGAGAAGACATTGCTCAGGTATGACAGTGAGTTTATATCTACTGATATGTTACTTGTGCCATGCTCCTGAGCTGGGAAGATGTTGCTCAGGTATGACAGTGAGTTTATATCTACTGATATGTTACTTGTGCCATTCTTCTGAGCTGAGAAGAAGTTGCTCAGGTATGACAGTGAGTTTAATAAACTCTTTGCTACTACTGATATGTTACTTGTGCCATGCTCCTGAGCTGAGAAGAAGTTGCTCAGGTATGACAGTGAGTTTAATAAACTCTTTGCTACTACTGATATGTTACTTGTGCCATGCTCCTGAGCTCAGAAGACGTTGCTCAGGTATGACAGTGAGTTTAATAAACTCTTTGCTACTACTGATATGTTACTTGTGCCATGCTCCTGAGCTCAGAAGACATTGCTCAGGTATGACAGTGAGTTTAATAACCTCTTTGCTACTACTGATATGTTACTTGTGCCATGCTCCTGAGCTGAGAAGAAGTTGCTCAGGTATGACAGTGAGTTTAATAAACTCTTTGCTACTACTGATATGTTACTTGTGCCATGCTCTTGAGCTGAGAAGAAGGTTCTCAGGTATGACAGTGAGTTTAATAAAACTCCTTGCTACTACTGATATGTTACTTGTGCCATGCTTCTGAGCTGAGAAGAAGTTGCTTGGGTGTGATAGTGAGTTTAATAAACTCTTTGCTACTACTATGGTACTTGTGCCATGCTCCTGAGCTGAGAAGAAATTCCACAGGTATGACAGTGAGTTTAATAAACTCTTTGCTACTACTGATATGTTTCTTGTGCCATGCTCCTGAGCTGAGAAGAAGTTGCTCAGGTATGACAGTGAGTTTAATAAACTCTTTGCTACTACTGATATGTTACTTGTGCTATGCTCCTGAGCTGAAAAGACGTTGCTCAGGTATGACAGTGAGTTTAAATCTGCTGATATGTTACTTGTGCCATGCTCCTGAGCTGAGAAGAAGTTGCTCAGGTATGACAGTGAGTTTAATAAACTTTTTGCTACTACTGATATGTTACTTGTGCCATGCTCCTGAGCTGAGAAGACATTGCTCAGGTATGATAGTGAGTTTAATAAATCCTTTGCTACTATCATATGTTACTTGTGCCATGCTCCTTAGCTGAGAAGAAGTTGCTCAGGTATGACAGTGAGTTTAATAAACCCTTTGCTACTATCATATGTTACTTGTGCCATGCTCTTGAACTGAAAATAAGTTGCTCGGGTATGATAGTGAGTTTAATAAAACTCTTTGCTAATACTGATATGTTACTTGTGCCATGTTCTTGAGCTGAAAAGAAGTTGCTCAGGTATGACAGTGAGTTTAATAAACCCTTTGATACTACGGATATGTTACTTGTGCCATGCTCATGAGCTGAGAAGAAGTTGCTCAGGTATGACAGTGAGTTTAATAAACTCTTTGCTACTACTGATATGTTACTTGTGCCATGCTCCTGAGCTCAGAAGACGTTGCTCAGGTATTACAGTGAGTTTAATAAAACTCTTTGCTACTACTGATATGTTACTTGTGCCATGCTCTTGAGCTGAGAAGAAGTTGCTCAGGTATGACAGTGAGTTTAATAAACTCTTTGCTACTACTGATATGTTACTTGTGCCATGCTCTTGAGCTGAGAAGAAGGTTCTCAGGTATGACAGTGAGTTTAATAAAACTCCTTGCGACTACTGATATGTTACTTGTGCCATGCTCCTGAGCTGAGAAGAAGTTGCTCAGGTATGACAGTGAGTTTAATAAACTCTTTGCTACTACTGATATGTTACTTGTGCTATGCTCCTGAGCTGGGAAGACGTAGCTCAGGTATGATAGCGAGTTTATATCTACTTATATGTTACGTGTGCCATGCTCCTGAGCTGAGAAGACGTTACTCAAGTATGACAGTGAGTTTAAATCTTCTGATATGTTACTTGTGCCATGCTCCTGAGCTGAGAAGACGTTGCTCAGGTATGACAGTGAGTTTAATAAAACTCTTTGCTACTACTGATATGTTACTTGTGCCATGCTCCTGAGCTGAGAACACGTTGCTCAGGTATGTCAGTGAGTTTATATCTACTGATATGTTACTTGTGCCATGCTCCTGAGTTGAGAAGACGTTGTTCAGGTACGACAGTGAGTTTATATCTACTGATATTTTACTTGTGCCATGCTCCTGAGCTGAGAAGAAGTTGCTCAGGTATGACAGTGAGTTTAATAAACTCTTTGCTACTACTGATATGTTACTTGTGCCATGCTCCTGAGCTGAGAAGAAGTTGCTCAGGTATGACAGTGAGTTTAATAAAACTCTTTGCTACTACTGATATGTTACTTGTGCTATGCTCCTGAGCTGAGAAGAAGTTGCTCAGGTATGACAGTGAGTTTAATAAACTCTTTGCTACTACTGATATGTTACTTGTGCCATGCTCTTGAGCTGAGAAGAAGGTTCTCAGGTATGACAGTGAGTTTAATAAAACTCCTTGCTACTACTGATATGTTACTTGTGCCATGCTCCTGAGCTGAGAAGAAGTTGCTTGGTGTGATAGTGAGTTTAATAAACTCTTTGCTACTACTATGTTACTTGTGCCATGCTCCTGAGCTGAGAAGAAATTCCACAGGTATGACAGTGAGTTTAATAAACTCTTTGCTACTACTGATATGTTACTTGTGCCATGCTCCTGAGCTGAGAAGAAGTTGCTCAGGTATGACAGTGAGTTTAATAAACTCTTTGCTACTACTGATATGTTACTTGTGCCATGCTCCTGAGCTCAGAAGAAGTTGCTCAGGTATGACAGTGAGTTTATACCTACTGATATGTTACTTGTGCCATGCTCCTGAGCTCAGAAGAAGTTGCTCGGTATGACAGTGAGTTTAATAACCTCTTTGCTACTACTGATATGTTACTTGTGCCATGCTCCTGAGCTGAGAAGAAGTTCCTCAGGTATGACAGTGAGTTCAATAAAACTCTTTGCTACTACTGATATGTTACTTGTGCCGTGTTCTTCAGCTGAAAAGAAGTTGCTCAGGTATGACAGTGAGTTTAATAAACCCTTTGATACTACGGATATCTTACTTGTGCCATGCTCCTGAGCTGAGAAGAAGTTGCTCAGGTATGACAGTGAGTTTAATAAACTCTTTGCTACTACTGATATGTTACTTGTGCCATGCTCCTGAGCTGAGAAGACGTTGCTCAGGTATGACAGTGAGTTTAAATCTAGTGATATGTTACTTGTGCCATGCTCCTGAGCTGAGAAGAAGTTGCTCAGGTATGACAGTGAGTTTAATAAACTTTTTGCTACTACTGATATGTTACTTGTGCCATGCTCCTGAGCTGAGAAGACGTTGCTCAGGTATGATAGTGAGTTTAATAAATCCTTTGCTACTATCATATGTTACTTGTGCCGTGCTCCTTAGCTGAGAAGAAGTTGCTCAGGTATGACAGTGAGTTTAATAAACCCTTTGCTACTATTATATGTTACTTGTGCCATGCTCTTGAACTGAAAATAAGTTGCTCGGGTATGATAGTGAGTTTAATAAAACTCTTTGCTAATACTGATATGTTACTTGTGCCATGTTCTTGAGCTGAAAAGAAGTTGCTCAGGTATGACAGTGAGTTTAATAAACCCTTTGATACTACGGATATGTTACTTGTGCCATGCTCCTGAGCTGAGAAGAAGTTGCTCAGGTATGACAGTGAGTTTAATAAATCCTGTGCTACTATTATATTTTACTTGTGCTATGCTCCTTAGCTGAGAAGAAGTTGCTCAGGTTTGACAGTGAGTTTAATAAACCTTACTTGTGCCATGCTCCTGAGCTGAGAAGACGTTGCTCAGGTATGACAGTGAGTTTAATAAATCCTTTGCTACTATCATGTTACTTGTGCCATGCTCCTGAGCTGAGAAGAAGTTGCTCAGGTATGACAGTGAGTTTAATAAAACTCTTTGCTACTACTGATATGTTACTTGTGCCATGTTCTTCAGCTGAAAAGAAGTTGCTCAGGTATGACAGTGAGTTTAATAAAACTCTTTGCTACTACTGAAAGGTTACATGTGCCATGTTCTTGAGCTGAAAAGAAGTTACTCAGGTAAGACAGTGAGTTTAATAAACCCTTTGATACTACTGATATGTTACTTGTGCCATGCTCTTGAGCTGGAAAGAAGTTGCTCGGGTATGACAGTGAGTTTATATCTACTGATATGTTACTTGTGCCATGCTCTTGAGCTGGAAAGAAGTCGCTCGGTATGACAGTGAGTTTATATCTACTGATATGTTACTTGTGCCATGCTCCTGAGCTGAGAAGACGTTGCTCAGTTATGACAGTGAGTTTATATCTACTGATATGTTGCTTGTGCCATGCTCTTGAGCTGGAAAGAAGTCGCTCGGTATGAAAGTGAGTTTATATCTACTGATATGTTACTTGTGCCATGCTCTTGAGCTGGAAAGAAGTCGCTCGGGTATGACAGTGAGTTTATATCTACTGATATGTTACTTGTGCCATGCTCCTGAGCTGAGAAGAAGTTGCTCAGGCATGACAGTGAGTTTAATAAACTCTTTGCTACTATCATATGTTACTTGTGCCATGCTCATGAGCTGAGAAGACATTGCTCAGGTATGACAGTGAGTTTATATCTACTGATATGTTACTTGTGCCATGCTCCTGAGCTGGGAAGATGTTGCTCAGGTATGACAGTGAGTTTATATCTACTGATATGTTACTTGTGCCATTCTTCTGAGCTGAGAAGAAGTTGCTCAGGTATGACAGTGAGTTTAATAAACTCTTTGCTACTTCTGATATGTTACTTGTGCCATGCTCATGAGCTGAGAAGAAGTTGCTCAGGTATGACAGTGAGTTTATATCTACTGATATGTTACTTGTGCCATGCTCCTGAGCTGAGATGAAGTTGCTCAGGTATGACAGTGAGTTTAATAAACTCTTTGCTACTACTGATATGTTACTTGTGCCATGCTCCTGAGCTCAGAAGATGTTGCTCAGGTATGACAGTGAGTTTAATAACCTCTTTGCTACTACTGATATGTTACTTGTGCCATGCTCCTGAGCTGAGAAGAAGTTGCTCAGGTATGACAATGAGTTTGATAAACTCTTTTCTACTACTGATATGTTACTTGTGCCATGCTCCTGAGCTGAGAAGAAGTTGCTCAGGTATGACAGTGAGTTTAATAAACTCTTTGCTACTACTGATATGTTACTTGTGCCATGCTCTTGAGCTGAGAAGAAGGTTCTCAGGTATGACAGTGAGTTTAATAAAACTCCTTGCTACTACTGATATGTTACTTGTGCCATGCTCCTGAGCTGAGAAGAAGTTGCTTGGGTGTGATAGTGAGTTTAATAAATTCTTTGCTACTACTATGGTACTTGTGCCATGCTCCTGAGCTGAGAAGAAGTTGCTCAGGTATGACAGTGAGTTCAATAAAACTCTTTGCTACTACTGATATGTTACTTGTGCCATGTTCTTCAGCTGAAAAGAAGTTGCTCAGGTATGACAGTGAGTTTAATAAAACTCTTTGCTACTACTGAAAGGTTACATGTGCCATGTTCTTGAGCTGAAAAGAAGTTGCTCAGGTAAGACAGTGAGTTTAATAAACCCTTTGATACTACTGATATGTTACTTGTGCCATGCTCTTGAGCTGGAAAGAAGTCGCTCGGGTATGACAGTGAGTTTATATCTACTGATATGTTACTTGTGCCATGCTCTTGAGCTGGAAAGAAGTCGCTCGGGTATGACAGTGAGTTTATATCTACTGATATGTTACTTGTGCCATGCTCCTGAGCTGAGAAGACGTTGCTCAGTTATGACAGTGAGTTTATATCTACTGATATGTTGCTTGTGCCATGCTCTTGAGCTGGAAAGAAGTCGCTCGGGTATGAAAGTGAGTTTATATCTACTGATATGTTACTTGTGCCATGCTCTTGAGCTGGAAAGAAGTCGCTCGGGTATGACAGTGAGTTTATATCTACTGATATGTTACTTGTGCCATGCTCCTGAGCTGAGAAGAAGTTGCTCAGGTATGACAGTGAGTTTAATAAACTCTTTGCTACTATCATATGTTACTTGTGCCATGCTCCTGAGCTGAGAAGACATTGCTCAGGTATGACAGTGAGTTTATATCTACTGATATGTTACTTGTGCCATGCTCCTGAGCTGGGAAGATGTTGCTCAGGTATGACAGTGAGTTTATATCTACTGATATGTTACTTGTGCCATTCTTCTGAGCTGAGAAGAAGTTGCTCAGGTATGACAGTGAGTTTAATAAACTCTTTGCTACTACTGATATGTTACTTGTGCCATGCTCCTGAGCTGAGAAGAAGTTGCTCAGGTATGACAGTGAGTTTAATAAACTCTTTGCTACTACTGATATGTTACTTGTGCCATGCTCCTGAGCTCAGAAGACGTTGCTCAGGTATGACAGTGAGTTTAATAAACTCTTTGCTACTACTGATATGTTACTTGTGCCATGCTCCTGAGCTCAGAAGACATTGCTCAGGTATGACAGTGAGTTTAATAACCTCTTTGCTACTACTGATATGTTACTTGTGCCATGCTCCTGAGCTGAGAAGAAGTTGCTCAGGTATGACAGTGAGTTTAATAAACTCTTTGCTACTACTGATATGTTACTTGTGCCATGCTCTTGAGCTGAGAAGAAGGTTCTCAGGTATGACAGTGAGTTTAATAAAACTCCTTGCTACTACTGATATGTTACTTGTGCCATGCTTCTGAGCTGAGAAGAAGTTGCTTGGGTGTGATAGTGAGTTTAATAAACTCTTTGCTACTACTATGGTACTTGTGCCATGCTCCTGAGCTGAGAAGAAATTCCACAGGTATGACAGTGAGTTTAATAAACTCTTTGCTACTACTGATATGTTTCTTGTGCCATGCTCCTGAGCTGAGAAGAAGTTGCTCAGGTATGACAGTGAGTTTAATAAACTCTTTGCTACTACTGATATGTTACTTGTGCTATGCTCCTGAGCTGAAAAGACGTTGCTCAGGTATGACAGTGAGTTTAAATCTGCTGATATGTTACTTGTGCCATGCTCCTGAGCTGAGAAGAAGTTGCTCAGGTATGACAGTGAGTTTAATAAACTTTTTGCTACTACTGATATGTTACTTGTGCCATGCTCCTGAGCTGAGAAGACATTGCTCAGGTATGATAGTGAGTTTAATAAATCCTTTGCTACTATCATATGTTACTTGTGCCATGCTCCTTAGCTGAGAAGAAGTTGCTCAGGTATGACAGTGAGTTTAATAAACCCTTTGCTACTATCATATGTTACTTGTGCCATGCTCTTGAACTGAAAATAAGTTGCTCGGGTATGATAGTGAGTTTAATAAAACTCTTTGCTAATACTGATATGTTACTTGTGCCATGTTCTTGAGCTGAAAAGAAGTTGCTCAGGTATGACAGTGAGTTTAATAAACCCTTTGATACTACGGATATGTTACTTGTGCCATGCTCATGAGCTCAGAAGAAGTTGCTCAGGTATTACAGAGAGTTTTAAAAACTCTTTGCTACTACTGATATGTTACTTGTGCCATGCTCATGAGCTGAGAAGAAGTTGCTCAGGTATGACAGTGAGTTTAATAAACTCTTTGCTACTACTGATATGTTACTTGTGCCATGCTCCTGAGCTCAGAAGAAGGTTGCTCAGGTATGACAGTGAGTTTAATAAAACTCTTTGCTACTACTGATATGTTACTTGTGCCATGCTCTTGAGCTGAGAAGAAGTTGCTCAGGTATGACAGTGAGTTTAATAAACTCTTTGCTACTACTGATATGTTACTTGTGCTATGCTCCTGAGCTGGGAAGACGTAGCTCAGGTATGATAGCGAGTTTATATCTACTTATATGTTACGTGTGCCATGCTCCTGAGCTGAGAAGACGTTACTCAAGTATGACAGTGAGTTTAAATCTTCTGATATGTTACTTGTGCCATGCTCCTGAGCTGAGAAGACGTTGCTCAGGTATGACAGTGAGTTTAATAAAACTCTTTGCTACTACTGATATGTTACTTGTGCCATGCTCCTGAGCTGAGAACACGTTGCTCAGGTATGTCAGTGAGTTTATATCTACTGATATGTTACTTGTGCCATGCTCCTGAGTTGAGAAGACGTTGTTCAGGTACGACAGTGAGTTTATATCTACTGATATTTTACTTGTGCCATGCTCCTGAGCTGAGAAGAAGTTGCTCAGGTATGACAGTGAGTTTAATAAACTCTTTGCTACTACTGATATGTTACTTGTGCCATGCTCCTGAGCTGAGAAGAAGTTGCTCAGGTATGACAGTGAGTTTAATAAAACTCTTTGCTACTACTGATATGTTACTTGTGCTATGCTCCTGAGCTGAGAAGAAGTTGCTCAGGTATGACAGTGAGTTTAATAAACTCTTTGCTACTACTGATATGTTACTTGTGCCATGCTCTTGAGCTGAGAAGAAGGTTCTCAGGTATGACAGTGAGTTTAATAAAACTCCTTGCTACTACTGATATGTTACTTGTGCCATGCTCCTGAGCTGAGAAGAAGTTGCTTGGGTGTGATAGTGAGTTTAATAAACTCTTTGCTACTACTATGTTACTTGTGCCATGCTCCTGAGCTGAGAAGAAATTCCACAGGTATGACAGTGAGTTTAATAAACTCTTTGCTACTACTGATATGTTACTTGTGCCATGCTCCTGAGCTGAGAAGAAGTTGCTCAGGTATGACAGTGAGTTTAATAAACTCTTTGCTACTACTGATATGTTACTTGTGCCATGCTCCTGAGCTCAGAAGAAGTTGCTCAGGTATGACAGTGAGTTTATACCTACTGATATGTTACTTGTGCCATGCTCCTGAGCTCAGAAGAAGTTGCTCGGGTATGACAGTGAGTTTAATAACCTCTTTGCTACTACTGATATGTTACTTGTGCCATGCTCCTGAGCTGAGAAGAAGTTCCTCAGGTATGACAGTGAGTTCAATAAAACTCTTTGCTACTACTGATATGTTACTTGTGCCGTGTTCTTCAGCTGAAAAGAAGTTGCTCAGGTATGACAGTGAGTTTAATAAACCCTTTGATACTACGGATATCTTACTTGTGCCATGCTCCTGAGCTGAGAAGAAGTTGCTCAGGTATGACAGTGAGTTTAATAAACTCTTTGCTACTACTGATATGTTACTTGTGCCATGCTCCTGAGCTGAGAAGACGTTGCTCAGGTATGACAGTGAGTTTAAATCTAGTGATATGTTACTTGTGCCATGCTCCTGAGCTGAGAAGAAGTTGCTCAGGTATGACAGTGAGTTTAATAAACTTTTTGCTACTACTGATATGTTACTTGTGCCATGCTCCTGAGCTGAGAAGACGTTGCTCAGGTATGATAGTGAGTTTAATAAATCCTTTGCTACTATCATATGTTACTTGTGCCGTGCTCCTTAGCTGAGAAGAAGTTGCTCAGGTATGACAGTGAGTTTAATAAACCCTTTGCTACTATTATATGTTACTTGTGCCATGCTCTTGAACTGAAAATAAGTTGCTCGGGTATGATAGTGAGTTTAATAAAACTCTTTGCTAATACTGATATGTTACTTGTGCCATGTTCTTGAGCTGAAAAGAAGTTGCTCAGGTATGACAGTGAGTTTAATAAACCCTTTGATACTACGGATATGTTACTTGTGCCATGCTCCTGAGCTGAGAAGAAGTTGCTCAGGTATGACAGTGAGTTTAATAAATCCTGTGCTACTATTATATTTTACTTGTGCTATGCTCCTTAGCTGAGAAGAAGTTGCTCAGGTTTGACAGTGAGTTTAATAAACCTTACTTGTGCCATGCTCTTGAGCTGAAAAGAAGTTGCTCGGGTATGATAGAGAGTTTAATAAAACTCTTTGCTACTACTGATATGTTACTTGTGCCATGTTCTTCAGCTGAAAAGTTGCTCAGGTATGACAGTGAGTTTAATAAACCCTTTGATACTACGGATATGTTACTTGTGCCATGCTCTTGAGCTGAAAAGAAGTTGCTCGGGTATGACAGTGAGTTTATATCTACTGATATGTTACTTGTGCCATGCTCCTGTGCTGAGAAGAAGTTGCGCAGGTATGACAGTGTGTTTAATAAATCCTTTGCTACTATCATATGTTACTTGTGCCATGCTCCTGAGCTGAGAAAAAGTTGCTCAGGTATGACAGTGAGTTTATATCTACTGATATGTTACTTGTGCCATGCTCCTGAGCTGAGAAGACATTGCTCAGGTATGACAGTGAGGTTATATCTACTGATATGCTACTTGTGCCATGCTTCTTATCTGAGAAGACATTGCTCAGGTATGACAGTGAGTTTATATCTACTGATATGTTACTTGTGCCATGCTCCTGAGCTGAGAAGACATTGCTCAGGTATGACAGTGAGTTTATATCTACTGATATGTTACTTGTGCCATGCTCCTGAGCTGAGAAGAAGTTGCTCAGGTATGACAGTGAGTTTAATAAACTCTTTGCTACTACTGATATGTTACTTGTGCCATGCTCCTGAGCTGAGAAGAAGTTGCTCAGGTATGACAGTGAGTTTAATAAATCCTTTGCTACTATCATATGTTACTTGTGCCATGCTTCTTAGCTGAGAAGAAGTTGCTCAGGTATGATAGTGAGTTTACTAAACCGTTTGCTACTATCATATGTTACTTGTGCCATGCTCTTGAGATGAAAAGAAGTTGCTCGGGTATGATAGTGAGTTTAACAAAACTCTTTGCTCCTACTGATATGTTACTTGTGCCATGCTCTTGAGCTGAAAAGAAGTTGCTCGGGTATGACAGTGAGTTTATATCTACTGATATGTTACTTTTGCCATGCTCCTGAGCTGAGAAGAAGTTGCTCAGGTATGACAGTGAGTTTAATAAAACTCTTTGCTACTATCATATGTTACTTGTGCCATGCTCCTGAGCTGAGGAGAACTTGCTCGGGTATGACAGTGAGTTTGATAAAACTCTTTGATACCACTGATATGTTACTTGTGCCATGCTCTTGAGCTGAGAAGAAGTTTCTTAGGCATGACAGAGAGTTTAATAAACTCTTTGCCACTACTGACATGTTACTTGTGCCATACACCTGAGCTGAGAAAAGTTGCTCTGGTATGACAGTTAGTTTATATCTACTGATATGTTACTTGTGCCATGCTTCTGAGCTGAGAAGACGTTGCTCAGGTATGACAGTGAGTTTATATCTACTGATATGTTACTTGTGCCATGCTCTTGAGCTGGAAAGAAGTTGCTCGGGTATGACACTGAGTTTATATCTACTGATATGTTACTTGTGCCATGCTCCTCAGCTGAGAAGAAGTTGCTCAGGTATGACAAGTATCTCGGTATGTACAACCCCTGTAGAAGTATGGAAACATTAGCCATGAAGGTGAGAAGTCAAACAAAAACATACAAAATGGGTGATGGCAGCGGTTAGCACAGGTAGACAAGCAAGAGGCCTCTGTGATTATGGTGTCCTTACTAGAAGCTTATGGGACAGAATGAAGTAACCAGATTCAACATCTCCATGATGCCACACTTTAAACATACCCTTAAATGAAAATGATTTTGTTTCTAAAGTACAGACACTGCAGTTTTATTTACAGCTCCACACTGTGATTCAAGGACAATACGTATGCCACATTAGTTGCATAAAACTGTTATGCCAAATAGACTACTAGGCCGTTTTTTGAACCTAGCTAAATAACTTGCCTACTGCCTTGTCACTATGGCACCAGTACCCCTGGGCAATAAGATGTGACCTTGTGGCATGGAGGAATCTAATGGAGTACAGGAGAAGCTGTGTAATGGGCCTGAGATAAAGACATACCAGAGGCATATTCCCCAGTACCCCCATTCAGCAAACAACATAACAAAGCATAACTCAATAAAACTATGGCAGGCATCCATCTGCTCTGCAGCTTCTGAATTGTGAGAAGGGCCAATATATACAAATAGCGGCATTGTGATTTCCATTCTGCTGTGGTACAGTATGTCACCTTGTGCAATCAAATATACACTCCTTACTGTGCTATGCTATGAAAAAAAATAATGCAATATTTATTATTTTTTAACCTTTTTATTATTTACTATCTGCACTTTAACAACAGAAGAACATTTCATAAGACTCATCCTTGTAGAGAGCCACATATTGGATACAGTCTTACAAACTCTGCCGCATAAAGAATTATACATTAATTCTCTTCATGTTGACCTTTTCAAACAGGAATTGAGTAGCTTAACCTCCACAGGTCCAGACTTGATCACAAGCTGCACTTATAAGCTCAGCTGCTACTGTACTACTAATAAACTCACTGTCAAAAATGCAAAAAAAAAAAAAAAAGAAAACTGTGCACTCTTTCATATCTCTCTCAGACTTGCTGTAGCAAGACAATATGCAAATATGTAAAAGATGTGTAGGATTAATTTACCAATAAGAGCAGTATTAAAATCGTTTCATGTGTTAACAAGTGCAGCTGTTCAGCAAAAGCTTGTGTTGCTCTATGTTATTTACTATGCCAAGTTTATTGCTTTTTCTAAGATACCCAGTAATAAACTTGTCATGTGGTTGATGTGACAGCAGTTCTGCTGCACTGTATAACATTCAATGGAATGTGTTACAATTTATGGCTTCCCGTTGGTACACTCATTAATATACTGTACCTGGCATTGTGATTGATGGCTGTCTTTAGTTCTACAAAGTGAAGAATTTCTGTGCAGTGCAATAAAGTGTTTTTTATTACACTCAGCTATCCTGCATTTGAATCCACTTTTGCTTTTTCTTAATGGCCCGTAACGGCCATGCCTGATGCATGATTCACAGCTAAATCACAAGTGAAACAGGCTGGCATGATGGGTAATAGACAGCAGTGCAGCATAATGCATTTTAAATCAGCAGTGAAGCTGGACAGGTCTTCTTTACAGCCAGTCAAGGTGAAATTCCTTGAGCTTCATTTGTCCACATAAAAAAAAAAAAAAAGAAAATTGAAAGACAGAATGTTGATCGTTTTCCACAGCAAATCATTGCTGGTTTGATAAAGTGTGTCCCAGCAATTATTCACTTCTTTTGGGAGTTTCTGGTGCTTATTATAGTTTCATTTCTACTGTCATTTTTATTTATTAGTTTCCTTCCTTCTTCAGTTTAGTATGACCATGAAGTTGGTATATAAGGAATATGGAAAGCTTCACACAGAGGTAGGGTTTGGATAGCTTGTCCCTCTGCAAGTTAAAACGTTCACCCTTCTATGTTTTGGGCATTATTTTTTGGCATTTTGGATTTTGGCATCAGCTCTGTGGACGTTACGTATTCATAGTAAAGCCACTAAACAGTATTTGGCAGGTGTATTAAGACTGTAGTGCTGTGTGTTACTTTTGCAGGTCAACGGTGTTCAGCTATGCAACACAGAGCAGCCTGCTGCAGTATCAAACTGAACGTAAAGCACTGCAAAATCAGCCTGACAACCTAGGGCATGCCATGCTCAGTATTACACTAAACACTGCGCTGTTCACATGTGCAGTATTGACTATGCTGTGACAGCATTAAACTGACTAAAATGTAACAAAATCATCTGCACAGTCTAAGCAATGTCGTGCCAATACTAAAGCAAATACAACTTTTCAAATGTGCCATGTTCATAACTTTGTGGTATTTCTAACAATGTAAAGCTATGTAATCAGCGATACAAACTGGGGCATCTTATGTCCACACTAAAATGCATCCAGTTCCATACAGATGTGCAAAACATTTCATGGCAATGTTAAACTCAAGACAAAATACTCCAAAGACAGCTGT
Source organism: Protopterus annectens (assembly GCF_019279795.1). Lineage (NCBI taxonomy): Eukaryota > Metazoa > Chordata > Ceratodontiformes > Protopteridae > Protopterus > Protopterus annectens. The sequence goes on along the minus strand of NC_056747.1, from coordinate 129,245,536 downwards.
GTAAAGTAGAACATTCTCTAGAAGTAATCTTGCAACACAGAACATTCCGCTGTAGTATTAAATTGACTAAACTGTTACAAATCCATATTTGCAAAGAAAGCCATACTATCTCAGCCTTAAAGTGAATCTATCATTTTTCAACTGTGCAACATACAGACTCTGGCTGATTAATAAGCAATTGCTAGCATTATATTCAACAAGGCAATTACTTCAAAGTTCTGTATTTTCATTTTATCTTTGTTACAGAATTGCATTGATTTGTGAAGTAAGCTGATAATATAATGATTGTTAAGACTGTTTATAAATCAGGGAGTGTTGTAATAGGAATACAACTAAGGTAGAGCTGTACAAAAAATGTATACAGTTTGTATTTTTTCTGTGCAATACAACAGATATGTAAAATATAAAATATTGTGGAAATATATGAAGTAAGATTGCATTGTAGGCAACTGTTTGTCAAGCTGCAGATAAGAGCTAAAAGGAAAATTTACATTGCAAAACTGTAGTTTTATTCTGTGGCGTAAGAAACGGCAACCAGCTCAATCAGAATTTAAAAGGTGAAATTGTAGCTTTTTTTGTGAGGGCAGGGTGGCTACACACACGCACACACACACACATACAGATGCCCTCTCAAATTACTGAGGATGGACTTAGATGTTGCTTGTTACTTTCTGCAGTATGTAGTTGATTTTTTTTTTTTCCAGAAAGGCTATTGGTTCAGTTGAACTGTGATTGAGAAGGAGGCAACAGTAGACTGGCAGCCATATTCTGATAGACAGGTAGTGATTATTTTTATCTCAGGACTGCTTTTCCACATCTATGAGTTTAGCTTTATTTTGATTTACATTCCATACGTTTTCATTTCATGAAAAAAAGATCAGTTAAACATATTTACTTAACCTGGCCAGCATACCTCTCAACATCTTAGAGTAAGAAATCTGGACAGACATAAATAAAAGTGGGACAAAGGCCCAAAAATAGGGACGATTTTTAAATATTGCTCTTACAAACATAGAATGTTGATAGAATAACAGGTTTTACATTAGCATGAATTTTCTGAAGGGTATGAAGTCTGAAACTCAAATGTCTGTCATTATTTGCTAACTTCACTCTCTAATGGTTTGCCACTAATGTGCCAGAAAACCACAATTTTATGAAACATGTCCCAAAAATATGATGCAAAAATCTGTATAGTTGAGAGGTATGCTGGGCATCTATAATCCTTGGGAGGAGGGTGTACTGACACCAAGTGTGAAAGTAATTTAAAGCTGTTTAAATGCTTCTGAAATCCTGGAGAGAGTGGATTCCACATGCTTTCAAAGAACAAATCATTAGCAATATCTAGTATTCAGTTTTGTCTAAGTAAAGCAAACCAATATGTGTGAATGTGTGTGTGTGTGTGTGTGTGTGTGTGTGTGTGTGTGTGTGTGTGTGTGTGTGTATACACACATGCATCTTTAAATGAGTTAAGTCCTGCAACAAGTGCATGTTGTGTGCCACACTTATTTCTAGAAGCAGTAAAAGTAAACATGTCATGGGTGAGGGAAGTAAATCCTCATACAGACATATTGTTTAATGAGTATCCTGGTTCAGCTCAACAAGAGTGGATCTGTTACATATCAGAGAAAGGACAGTGCTTCACCAGAATGTATGGATCTGGACACAATAAAACGGCAGCATACCAGGCTGGGATAAGATGAGGCATAATCATGGTGCACCACAAAGGCTGCTGACCTGCCTCGGGCCTAAACATAACAAAAAGGCAGTATACCAGGCTGGGGATAGGCTGAGGGATAAGCAGCACCACAAAGGCTGCTGACCTGCCTCAGGCCTGGACACAACAAAAAGGCAGTATACCAGGCTGGGATATGATGAGGTAACACATGGTGTACCACAAAGGCTGCTGACCTGCCTCAGGCCTGGACATAACAGAAAGGCAGTATACCAGGCTGGGATAGGATGAGACATAAGCATGGTGCACAACAAAGGCTGCTGACCTGCCTCAGGCCTGGACATAACAGAAAGTCAGTATACCAGGACAGGGATAGGCTGAGGGATAAGCATGGTGCACCACAAAGGCTGCTGACCTACATAGAGTGACACTAGTGATCAGTTACCAGATAATGGATCAGACTGACTGATGATGTGGGTCACTTCCTTCTCTAGTGACCCAATGGTCAGGGCCAGCTGGATGAGCAAAGCTATCTGCTCCAGGAGGTGTTCCATTTGGGTCCTATGCCTCTCCATTGCTTTCTGTCAACCACAGCCTCCACCATCTACTCAAGCTGTAGCTGGGCCACCACAGGTAATGAGAGTGGGCTACCTGCTTGTGAAAGGATGAGACTACACATCCAGCAGGGTACTCCTACTACCATCATCCTCCTCCTCAGTTACAGCCTCAGCAAGGATGCATTTTGGTTGAAACTTCTGCTGAAAACCATGATCATGTGGACCTCCATGGAGGAGATGCATTGGGTGGATTGCCATAAGTGAGCCTGTTCTACTAATGTTAAGGATATATGTAACAAGTCAGCATTTGTCAGTGCTACTAACCATGCCGGGCCAACACTTCTGTCTCCTGCTTCCTATCTTAGCATGGTTCATGTCCTATTCTGATCATGCAGAAAATAAAGGGTTACGTCATGGAGCAGTGAGCATTGTAAGGTAAGATGTCAGAACAGCAATTATAACCTACAGTCCCTTACCGAGGTTGTGTGAGCCGCGTTACAGGGGGCTGTCCGGTGTCTGTCTCCTGTACATACAATACACAGATATGTGACTCTATTACACATTGGGACATACTGAGTATGCTGTCATGTATGGATAGCTGAGCATAATAAGTCCCTGCAGAACCTCCCAATAAACAGAATTAGCATATTACAATAAACTTTACCACCATCTCCAGCTGATGTAGTAGCACTCGACGGTAGTCCACCCACATTTTCTATGCTACCTGAGAGAAACAGTTTCCAGTAGGAAGAGCTACCCCCCCCCCCCCACAAAAAAAAAATATTCAGTGATAGTCATTTACAGTCCCATGCAGGGCATTGTTGTCTAACCTTTGGTTTCTGTGTATGCAGATAATCAGAGTAGAGGCATAGCAGATCATCTCAGTGATGTCTGCACTGGTCCTACTCACTGGTAATGTCTGTGACTCTGGTATGCCCTTCAGCTTTTTCATTCTAGGTATCAACATTTCTAAATGAATCACTTTAGGGGCCCAGTAGCTCCTTCAAAATCTGGGTGAGCTGGAGCTAAAACATGCTGTTGCTCTCCTTTCAGCATCAGGTCAATAATGTCCACTGGGCACCAGGAGAAGTAGTTTTTGCCAAGTGAACATCCTCTGATAACAGTAGCAGATTTAGGAGTCATAAAATAGTAGACTGTGAATCACATGCACAGTATTATTGCAAAATCATGGATTAAGCAAATTGTCATTGCTCAAAAGCACAACGCCCTTGGCATGATTACTGTAAAATGTATGCTTGCATTACAGATTTTTTTCTTGTATAGATGGCCTTAACATGCAAGCATGCATGCCACAGGGCCAGTGTTGTAGCACAGGTGGTCATATCCACTCTGATATGTCTTGCATTATGTACTGTAAACCACACCACTGTTACTGTGACACCTGTGGAGGCTGGAGCAAGACAACAGGCTGATTTTGGCACCCATGCAGGGGCCTGGCAATGATGAAGATACAGACACCTAAGTCACAGTCGGATGACACAGCAGTACTGTCTGTTTCCATCAGGAATGGACATCTACCTACTCTACATGGAGAATGTGTGGCCTTACCTGCATATGGACCTGGAGCTGCACAGTGTAAGAGTTTAACACAATCTACCTCCCGAATACCTTCAACTTGCAGCAAAAGCAATTACATATCCCGTTAGCACTCTCATAAATCGCTCCATTTCTGAATATTATGTTCCCCAGCTGTAGAAAAAGTCCATTATAACTCCCTCACATAAAGGAGGAAATTCCCATGACCTCAAACTATTGTCCTATCTCTATTCTCTCTCCATTATCAAAAATATTAGAAAAATGTGTGCAGACTCAACTATTTAAATACCACTCAGACAATGACCTTCTTGCCCCACAACCAACATGATTTCCACCCTGATCACAGCACCATCACAGCTCTTCTCTCTTTCACTGATACTGTAAACAAAGCCATTGATGCTGGTCTCCCTACTTCTGTTCTATTACTGCATCTATCAAAGGCTTTTGATACAGTGTCACATGCTAAGCTCATGCACCAAGTAGCTAAGCTAGGCAGCTCCCCAGCTCTCTTACATTGTTCCTCTCCTACCTAAACAACAGGGAACAATCAGTCAAGTGGCAAATGAACAATCTCAGTATCAGTTAAACAACATAGGAGTCCCACAAGGATCCATCTTAGGGCCCCTTCTCTTTCATATTTTCATTAATGATCTCCACAATGCAACTCAACAAAGCAAACTCATCCAATACGCAGACGATTCCACCATTATTTCCACCTCTGATAACTTCCAAGACCTCATCTCAGCCATTCAAAATACATTCACAACCATAGAAACCTGGCTGAAAAATGCTCAGCTATTATTAAACCCCCTAAAAAACAAACTCTTACTTTTCCCTACAAAACCCCCACCAACCAATTTCAAAGTCTTTTCATTAGACAACACAGAAACTGAAATCGTAAAGACTGCAAACTTACTCAGCATCACTATCGACGACAAACTCACTTTCAAACCACATATACTCAATGCAATAAGGAAAACCCACTTTAAACTTGGCAAACTTTATTGAGATAAACTATGTAGACAGCCATACTAGAACAAGACTGGCCAGTACCTTACTTATCCCATTTCTCCTAAATGGAAGTGCCATTTTTGCTAATTTGCACTCACCTCTCAGCAACAGACTTCAGTCCTGCTATTACAAAATAGCAAAATCTGCTTCTGGCAAGCCTAACTGTACACATCACTGCCTTCCAATCTCAGAACTACACTGGTTAGACTTTTATCGCTACCTCAGTTATACCCAACTGACTCTTGCCCACAAACACATTTTTAAATCTAACAGCTGCCTTGCACTCAACTACATCCTTCATACTTATATTCCAACATGGACTCTTAGCTCCTCCAGTAAACAGCTTCTAAATGTTACCAAACACAATAAAAGAGCTGGTCAAAGTCTATACTCCCATAGCATTGCAAAACTATGGAATAATTTACCTTTAAGTTTGCCCTAGAAAGCCATTACCTCAAAAACCCCTCTTGCCCCTGTAATTCTAACAACAATCCACCTTAGCCCTACCTTTAATCTTGTAATCATGTATGTATGTGTAATATCAATCACTATAAGTGTCATTTATGAGTGCAAAGTTTGACTGCTTGATTCTCTGCATGTCTATTGCTGTACATAAATTGCTTTTTACTTAGTATGAATTTTACTGTAATATTTCTACTTGTAATGTACTCTAACGTGTTACTTGGATGCTAATGTTATTGTGTGGAGCTTTTCTCCCCGGGCCTCCACTGAAAATGTTTTTCTGATCCAGTGGACTTTTCCGGTTACCAAATGCCAATAAATAAATAAATAACCATTGAGGGATGGGGTCTTTCATGGCTGTGAGCACCAGAGATGCTTTCCTTGAGGTTGCAACAGCATAGGAGTGCTCTGAATTTAGTGTAGCTGTACCCTTCATAGCACAGCCTTGCAGAGGTGCCTGATGTCATCATGTTTCACAGGTTGCCAGTGACATGTGGGTGGCAATGATGATCAATCAGTAAATTATTTTGCTGTATGTTCCATGCACATGCATTGTCCTACTGTACTTGTACCCTGGGGTTGGTCTGTCTCATTCTTCAAGATCATTATGTAGCATTCCATATGCTACAAACATTGTGCAGGTAGTGGCAGGGTCATACTGCAATATCCCCGGGATATATCAAGGCAAGAGAAGATGACTTCAGTCTTAGTGAATGCATGCTTAATGATATTTGGGGGTTCTGCTTTTGCGTTATTATGCTGCAGTTTGGTCATGCTCTGTGCATTCTTTACAGGCTTCATTAGCCAGTGTTCTATGTGGTATCCTGCATCACCTACAACATAGTTGCAATATATATGAGAGGGCATTATGTAGCTCTGTGAATTTCATACCACCCCACTGCCTGTACCTACCAACTAGATGACCAGATAAGATGTCACCTTGAAGGAATTGGCAACACAGTTTTCATGCGTGCCATATATATGAACCATGGAACAGCCTGGATGCTGTGTGGGCATCATTGGTTATAATTTCATATAATGTATCATATATTACCTGCTAGGTCACAGACTGTTAACCATTCCTGTTCACATACCTGTATGACTGGGGACAAAGACAGACCTTTATTATTACATTTATGCAGTCTGTAGAACCCAGAACCTCAGAGAGGTGAATTATGTCATAGAAGCCCTGCATAGCAACAGCTCTTTTTCTGGTGTGTTAGGAAATCAGATCTGTTCATCCACATGCTGAAGTGTGATTTCAAAGTACTCAGGAATCAAAAGCTTATGAAATATCTAATGTGTTCCCTGCTGGTCTCTGAAAGGTCCCTGTAGCAGGCATGGTGAATGCTATACTTACCTTGGTCTCTACAGGGATAGGAAGGTGACACATTTCTGTAGATTTTGTATGTGACAGTATCTGTCAAACAAGCTTTATACAAAATCTCAGTCTACCCACAGGTAATCATTAATCTCTTGATTACTGAAATTATAAAACTTAACTTGATCATCATCACAAAAGGTTCCTCCATCCAGGAAAAAAGAGGTCATTGTTCCCCTCTACTCATCACTCATTAGACCCATTATAGGGTACAATGCCCCTTTTGGTATGTACCTCACAAGACATCTACAACAACTGGAAAGGCCAAAGAAATACCTCACAAAGAGGATTACCGGCCTCAAACAGATGCCCTACGCAGACTGTCTCAAAAAGCTCCAGCTTTACTCTGTCGCATATCTCCTACTCAGAGGTGATCTCTGCCTAACATACAAAGCTATGTCAAACCCAGAGCTGTTGGACATGTTCCATATAAAGAAATCCCAATCCCTCCGAGCTACACGCTCTAAGGACCTAAACCTTGTCACCACAATAAACAGAACATGCTGATGGGATAGATTCCTGTCTCAGAGACTTCCCATGCTCTGGAACAAACTACCTATCTATATCAAACAAAGCTCCTCATTAGCACTCTTCAAGAAAAATCTTGATGATTGGATGGGAGATAGGAAATTCACCCCAAGGATCACTTCTGTGGCTCTGCTCGACAGAGGCACAGGAAAATAATTTTCTTGGGTGGTAAAAGCCAGGGTACCATTTGGCTAGACTTATATAGGCCCTAGGGCCAATAGCCTAGTACCTACCTATGAATCTATGACGTCATTCATTTCCACCTCACATCTCTTTGTGATGCCATTCATTTCCAACTAACACCTCCTGGTGGTGCCATTCATTTCCCCAAAACACCTCCTGGTGATGCCACTCATTTCCACCTAGCACCTCCTTGTCATGACATTCATTTTTCACCTAACACCTCCTCGAGATGCCATTAATTCTGCCAAACACCTCCTGGTGATGCCAGTCATCTCCACCTAGCACCTCCTCAACATGACATTAATTTCCACCTCACACCTCCTGGTGATGCCAGTCATTTCCACCTAGCACTTCCTCGTCATGACATTCGTTGCACCTAACACCTCCTTGTGATGCTAATAATTTCCCCAAACACCTCCTCGTGATGCCATTCATTTGCACCCAAGTTCTCCTAGTGATGTCATTCATTTGCACCAAACACCTCCTCGTGATGCCATTCATTTGCCCCTAACAACTCCTCGTGATGCCATTAATTCCCCCAAACACCTCCTTGTGATGCCATTCATTTTGCATTTCCCTATAGATTTTGTGATATATTAAGTATGTAGTCCACTGCCATGAGCTGTCATTATCAGATATTATCTTTCTCTGTAACTTTATCTTTTCTTAATCTTGTGTTATACTTTGATAAACATGTGGCTTTTTTCAATTATATTTGCTATCACAGCTGTATGGTTTCCAAATTATCTTTCCTTGTCTCAGTCATTCACACTTTCTGTTGCTATGTATGTTTTCTTCCGTTTTGACATAATTTACACCTCTGCTAATCTGGTAATGCATGTCATCTTAGGTACTTTTCATATCAGTATTTTAACTATATTGGGATCTGACAATTTAAAAAGATATTTGCACAGTCCCACATCTGTAGACATATACATATATAACCAGTTTTGAAGATGCCCACACCTCCCTCAGACCATTGGTCATTAAATGTCATCATACTCTCCTTTATATGTCATCTGGCAGGCATGAAGAAGTTTTCTTGTTTTTTTTTTTTTTCTATCTAAAAGATCCGGCAATTTTTGCAGACAACTGATGACCCAGAAGCTGTATGTTATAATGTGGAGAGTCAGAGGATGCACGCCTTCAACTTTATGCCCAGTTGTCAAAGTAGGTTCTTTTGTCAGCTTCAGTGTTTGGAAACATTCCTTAGTAAACTTTGCTGGCATATGTTCATGAAATAAAACGGAATCATCCTCTGTTCACATATATATTTATAGTTCCTCTTACTCCATTTCCTCTATATCATATTCTTCCCCATGACTGACATTTTTTTGATGAATCAATATCCTTGCTGTAAATGTTACTTTTACACATTTATCAAGGCCAAGTGTCATTTTTTTCTGAATATGAAAATAGTTTTTACCACTTTTAGTTGTACTATCAATTGTTTGTCAGCTGAGCTACAGAATTATAAGTTATCTACAAAAAGAAGGCAGGAAGTCACATAGCAGTCGTGTGTTTCTTTATGTTTCCTAAACTCTTTTGGTAATCCGCCATCTTTGGTACCTGTGATTTACTTCCATTCAGATTTAGGAATCAGTTAATATTTCTGTGATGGCATTCTTGTTATATTTTCATTGTACTTTTACCCTCAGCTTCAGAACTCTTAATTAGCTCTTTTCTGGGACACTGCTCAATTTAGGTTAATCTGCGCTCTTGAAGTCCACAGCCATAAGTTGTGACTGGCTGAAATCTGTCCTTAATTTGGACACGAAGCATGTTATCAGTGATCACCCATTTCCAAATGGGTACTCACATCCAGGACTGAGATTGGACATATTGATATATAAAATCAGTTGTTAGAGCAAGTGCCTAGTAAGAGATGCAACAGACTAAGAAAACTAAGGTCATAAATATATTTACAAGGTGTATTAAGAAAAGTAAGCTCATATATATATATATATATATATATATATATATATATATATATATGTATACAAGCTGTATATTGTTGATGGTTGAGTGGTTAGACAGATATAAATAATGTTAGTGGAGTGTATTAGTGAAGTTAATGTAATGTTGTCTAAGATAAGGCAGTGGCAATGTCTTTGGTTACCAAGGTAGCCTTTGAACTGATGTCTGAATTTAGCATAGGAAGGGTGGTCCTTTAAGTTGGGAGGGAGAGTTTGCCAGAGTTTGAGGGTACAGTAAATGTGGTTGACGCAGTAAAATTTTGATCTAGGTGTTTGCAGAACTGGCCCTGAAAAAGAGTGACTTCTTTGGTTGTATGATGGTATGACATGAATGACTTTTCCAGAAAGTGAAGTCAGAGTGTTTTTCTGAAATACTTTGAATAGGAAGGAGCCCTGTAAGAGGGTGATTTTTAGTTTTAATTGTAATTGGCTTCCAGTTGCCTTTCTTGGTTGTGAAGCAGTTTTGCTCTCAGCTAGGAGAGTTGGTTATAATTTTTTTAGTAATTAATTGCAGGGTATAGTGTTCTTCTTGAATGCTGCAGCTATCATGAGTAGGCTATACGAATGCCTTTGCCAGTGTATTTTTTTGTTGTAAGGGAAAGGAAGTGGGATATTTTATAGGCCCAGGCGACTGGGCAATTTTTTGATGTAGTTTAATCAATGTGAAGCTGAAAGTTTAAGTTTTGATTGACCCAAATATGAAGATATTTCAATGATGAGGTAGTTTCAACAGGGAGATTGTTCTGGAACTTAATGTCCAATGTTCTGCAGCACCTAAAGAGTTTTAGGTTGGTTCCAGTGTCATAGTTTGGCATTTGTTGGGGGTTATGTGAAGTTTATTTGAACTGAGTCATGTGGTATGGCTAAGGGATAAAGTTAATTTTGGAGCTGGCACTATAGTCATTGTAGGGAGGGAGTAGACATGAAAATAGCCATGTCATCTGCAATATAAGATTAACAGGAGAAGAGGTACATCTGGAGCAATTTTATTTAGAAAAAAATAGAAAAAAGAAATGGGGTGAGATTGATCCTTGTGGAACACCAGTTTTAGTTGATGAATCATAGTCTTCTATCACTCCCCATGACTTCAGATTACTCCTTTCCTTTACTCTCCCTTTCTTTCAGATGATTTTATCTCTTTATGGCCAACAAATCAAGTGCTGTACCCTATAGCTTCTCCTGTAATCATGGGGCTTCACTCACTGTCAAACCTAAGATTGACATTTAGCATATACGCCTTATTTCCTATCCCTCCCAAGCCCTAGTTATACCATCTTAATTATTACATCTTCGTAAACACAATGCTTCCTCTTCTTCTTCCTGTGGGGGCTGCTGCCACCTTTGTGTGGTCTTCTTCACTGAACATTCCCTGGACATACTTCAGTCTCATCAGATGATACTTCCTTAGAAGGAATGCACATTAACAAATACACATTTTTATTCCACTAATCATAGGTTCATAGATGTTTACTAGACTAACGACTACAAGGGTTTTTTTAAACCTAGCCATGCATCGCAAATCTCTGACGAGTTCTGATACCCTTGATAAGTGTAAGCACAAGGCCTAGGAGATGAACCATTTACAGGGTACCTGTTTGCATCAGAGACATAGGTGCCAAACCAGGGATGAATTTCCGGTTTCCCATCCAATTGTCCAAGTTGCACTTGAATTGGATTAGGGAGGAAATCTGCTTCCATAGACGGGGTAGTCTCTGGGATACATACCTATCTCTCCAGCTGGTCCTATTTATATCATGGGCAAGTCTTTAGAATGGGTAATTCTGGTGCTGTTTTGTTTTGGATATGCAGGAGGTCCATCAGAGTGGGGTCTGACTATGCCCTGTATGCCAGGCATAAATCTCCCCTCAAAAGCCTGTAGGAGACAGAATACAGGGATAGGGCCTTGAGGCAGTCTGCATAGGACATATTACTTATGCCCTTTATTCCTTTAGTGAAGAACCTCTGTGGATGTTCCAGTTGTTGGATATGCCTGGTTAGGTACATACCAAAGGGGCATTGTACTCAATGATGGGTCTGATGAATGCCAAAGACAGTGGAACAATGACTTCCTTGGACTTCGATGCCATACCTTTGTTTATAAGTCCACAGCACAGAATGATTTCCTCACCACTGTAGACACGTGATGATCAAAGGCTAGATAACTATCTGTGCGTGTTTGTAAGTCCCTAACTACTGGGTCACTTCTAAGGGGTGTGTTGTCAATATGATAGTTACCAGGGATGGATGACTTCCCAAAGGATACTATTATGCATTCTTGGCATTCAGTTTTAGTACATGACTCTGACACCAGTTGTTTTGTCTGTGTCAGCCCCTCCTGGAGAACATTTGTGTCAGTGTGAGATTCAATGACAGCTCCTAATTTGCAATCATCTGCAAATTTAGTCAACCAGAGACCATTGGCATTGGCCTTGACTTCTGAGAAGGAAATGCCAAAAAGGAGCGGCCCAAGGACTGATCCCTGAGGGACTCCATTTGTGACTGGCCTCTTTGTAGAGGTGGACTCCCCAATTCTAACTTCGGGGTCCTGTCTGTTAGCCAGTTGGCTATCCTCTGGGTGACATACGAGTTTGTACCTAACCTCTTAAGTTTGTCAACAATACCCGAGTGGGGTATTGTATCATATGCCTTGGCCAGGCCGAGGTAGGCAGTGTGAACGATGTTGCTCTCATCCATTGATTTCTTGACCTTCTCAAAGAAGTCCACCAGGTTGAGTAGACATGATCTGCCCTTTACAAAACCAAACTGGGTTGGGTCCAGTGTCTGGAGGTTTACTAAATCTCTATTGATCATCTCCATGATAATTCTTTCCATGACTTTACATATAAGACTAGTGAGACTTATGGGTCATCATAGATATCATTGTGTTCTTTTGTTCCTGTTTAGCTTTGGTAACCTTGTGGGTCTTTTTGTGGAAGAAGCATTGCCCCCCTTCCAAAGTTTCATTCATCTTTCCCTTGAGAGAAGACATCTTCACTCTTAGTCAAAACCGATGAGTGCATGTAAGGCAACGCCATATCTACAGAATACCTGAGTAGAGATTACTTCTCCACAGTCACTATTCTATGTCACTTCTGCTGTTTCCTTTCAATTGATTATTTGTTTGTGCATTTATTTTGCTGTGTTTGCAGTAGATTATACTTCTAATCACAAGGGTAACTAAAAGCTTTATTATGTACTGGCTCCGTGGTGCAAAGGCATGGAGCCCTGACTATATTCCAGTTAGGTCTGATTAACATGACTTGGGTCAGTTTAACAGCCCAGGCAATGAAGGTTTCAGTTGCAGAAGGATGAGACTGAACTGCTGATGAGGGCTCATCCAGCCATAAAGAGAAGAAAAGGTACTGACCTCTGTATGACTGCCATATAAGTAATATCAACCAATGACAGCACATCAGTACTGTAGCTAGAGAATTGGCATCATACCTGTCAAGTGTTCCTCATTACAAGGAACGTTCCTCATTTTGTGTCTTAAAAATGTTCCACATTGAAAGGTTATTTTAAACACTCACTAAGAATTGTCTAATATTTACTGACTGCGATTTAATCCTGAAAGAAACAAGCAGGGTATTGGTGAGATGTATATACACACATCTCTGCAGGCAAAATTCTCACATACAGGCATGCAAAATAACAATCTGTTTGTCAAAAACACACACACGCTACACCCACAATATTTAGTGCAATCCCCACACACACATAGAATTATTTATGTTGAGGCACTTAAATGCTATTTTCCCAAACCCCAATATCTCACAGACATTCTACCTGCAAAAATTGCCCTCAGCAAACTCTAAAGCACTCAACAATAACAACACCTGATACTACACATGCAGCCACAACTAGTGAAGCCTTAGCTACCAAGCCCATAATGCAAGCCAATACCCTACCCACAACTTCAGCGTACAACATACTGATGCCCCAACCACCAGGTTGAACAAGTAGAAAATAATGGTCAGTTGCCTATCAGGGGCCAGGATCCACTAAGTTACACATGCACTCTAGTCATTGCACTACAGGTACCAATATGATTCGGCCATAGTCCATGAAGGTGTAGATGACCTGAGACATACCTCCCTAGACCATATGAAAATAGACGTTATGGAGTTCTTGGACTATGTGTCAGAGGGTGGTATGTGCCTAGCACTGAGCAGCATTCTACTTCAACAAGGATGATACCACAATATGAACAGAAGATGACTGACTTTAATAATTGGCTCATTTTCTGAGGTCATTTTAGTGGGATACTATATTTGTCAGTGTGGTAGGGCATGGTAAACAAGCCATATTGCTTTGCCAAGGATGGTCTGTACCTGTCCCCTCTAGGCTTTCGAATATTGGCTAAAACATTCTCTTTCCCCATAGAGCTTTTAGGCAATGCAAAATTGACAAAGCTTCCGGTATAGGAAAAATATACCCAAGGAAATTTAAAGGTGTTACTGCTCAATAGCATAAATTTAAACAAGAAGCTTCACTCCCTCCAAGCTCTCCTCACCTTGGAGACTCTGAACATGCAGTTACCAAGACATGGTTTAAAGCCACAGACAGAACCATGTTGAAGATCCCGACTTCGATGGTTGTAATTTGTTACAGTTGTGTTTTTTTCCTTGGTGGCCAAGTGGTGTCTTTCCTCTCTGAGAAAGTAACCACTTGGCCACCAACAAAAAAACCCCACAACCATAACAAATTACAACCATTGAAGTGGGGTGCTCTGCTCCCAATACCCCCCTACTTAAATATACCAACTCTGAGATCGTACTACAACGAAGAAAGGGCAAGTTAACTATGGTGGCCAAGTGGTTACTTTCCCACAGTGGAAAGATGATGTTCCAGGACTTCATGCTTCTGCAGTTCTGACATATTTGTCTCGCCATGTTTAAAGTTGAGAACTAGGCAGCAACATTATGAAGGGAAACCCCTGGACAGGCACCTCAGATTGTTAAGTGAAAACCTGATGGCTATTCTATGGGCCCATTTTGAAACACCTAATAGACTGTCTTAGACTGTCTTTTGTGTACCTTCATCGAGTACTTTGAAAATCATTTCCTTTCCCTGATTTGGTCGTGACATTCATGAGATATCTAAAATGTCATTTTTTTGAAGGGGGGGCATGTTATCTGTTTTGGACTTATTCATTTTTAATAACACTATTAAATATCTAAAGGTACCATGCAATAAAAACAAATATGGTGCACAAATGTATAAAAAAAACATCCAAACAGTAAGGACCACCCAAGTACATTAAAATAGTGGCATTAAAAACAAGTGAATGAATAAATAAAAACATTGTTCTGTTTAATGAGGAGAAGGAGAATAGTTTACTGTCCATTGACGTCTGTAATGTCTGACGTTTTGCAGTAAGACAGGGATGATGATGTGGTATTAAAGGAATGTGACAAGGCATTATACTGCAATGCAAAAATGGCATCCATTCTTAATGAAAATTATAAATACTGGGTCCTCTGTATCTGGCTAAAATGACATTGTAGAAAGCAAACCACTAGCAGAACTGAAATCTAGGCAGCTTTTATATTTGTGTAGTGATAGCACTAAAAGCTGCCTTCCAGTACCATAGTGAGACATAGCCTTTAGAAAAAGTCACTTCTCAGGGTATAGGGACGATAGCTGATATCAGATTCAACAGTAGGCAGGCATAGGTAAGGGGCAAAGGGTGCTGCATTGAAGCAACATGATATACGGTGAAATGGGAAGGATGTAGAAGTTAACATGCATTAAATATAAAGTAGATTGCCATATAGAAAGAACCCACAATGCAAGTAATCTTTATGTCCTTACTGGCCAACTTTGCACAGATAACATTCTGTCAACAAGGTAAATTATTATTATTTATTATTATAAAATGTTACATTTCAGGATGCATAAACAGAGTCCTTCTTACTGTGTCCAGAAATGGCAATTATTACTAAGACAATCCGTATTGCTCTTAACTTCATAAGAACCTTGTCACTGAGAGAGTTCAGTAAGTCTGTATTGGGAAAACCCTCTTCCAGATGATGAAAAACATACCATACCTAAATCATCTATGCATAGAATACAACAGGGAAATGTCACAGATTTTATTTTAAAAAGTCTGCCTTTGAATTGTCTCAACTTGAAAAGTGCTGCCATACTAGAGAGGTCAGCTGATATCACAGAGGTCCCATAAGTTCAGTTTGAGCAATATGATTAAATGTTTTGGACTCCTGAAAAAGTATTACTGTGAACTGCAAAAACCGGATGAACTCTTGGTAATTGATTCTCTTGGTTTCCTTGCTATAAAGCAAATATCTTTCTAACTCTTGCCTTTATGCAATATTTTAATGTTTCTTTACAAATATGGGTTACTACCAGAAAGAGGGTGATGCTGCTCAAATGCTTAGAATTGTGACAGGCATCTCCAGAAAACTGATTTAAAGATAAAATCATATTTGTTTCATTTACATGTGAAACTAAGGTCTCAAACTAGCATCTTACTGTTCCAAGAGGTACTTTCTGTAATGACAGAGCCCATGAATACAAAAAAAAAGAAACAGTCTCATTTCAGCAAGGGCAGAGCTCCATTCCTTGTTATTCAGCGTTTCTTATTTTTCTTTATGTATTTATTTGTTAATTGGGTTGGTTAATTGGAATATTGACCATTTTCTATCATAACTTGTGCTCAGGGAGCAGAAGTCTTAAAACAAACTATACTCAACAAATTACAAAGTACAATTGGAAGAAAGAAGCTTACAATAGGAAATACAGATACAATTACAATGCAGTTGGAATTACAACATAAGAAGCTATTATGTTTCTACAATATTTACATGTTGGCAGAGTTCTACAGTATTTACATTATTAGCAGGTTGCAGGAGTTCTACAAGTGGATGAAAATACTGCACATTACAAGTGAAAGAAACTGAGTGCTATCCAGAGTCTCTGTAACAGGCACAAATGGCTTCTTCCTAAAGTTTTTTTTTTTTTAACTTTTGAAAGCTATTTAGGTGTTTTGACTTCTGACCTCATTTGGAAGTTTATTCCGTGTAGCTGGACCCAGTTTAGAGAAAGCTCTTTCTCCTTTGGTTGCCTTGACGGGGGCTTGACTAGCATAATGGTTAAGGTGTTTACCTCATAGATACGTGGTACAGGGCTTAATTTTCTCCTTTGAAGGAAACTGGCTAGGCTGAAGCTAGCCCAGTACTTGCCTGTGAAATGTATACGGTTTTCATCCTTATTACTTGTCAGGAAGTTGCTTTGTTGTCTTATTGGCAATGCTCCTTACAGTGAGAGCAATATCCTAGAGTTAGGGTTACTGATCAAGAGTTTAACTCTGAGTGATATAGGAAGCAAACTGATTGCGTTTAGTACTTCACAATGATGCTTTCTAGGATCAGACAAGAATATAGATCTGTATATCTTGGTTTCAGTAGTCAGTGACTATTGTGTACTACAGGCTGAGTAAAACCATAATAGGCAGAGATGTAGCTATGGCGAGGTGAAAAGGGCAACTGCTCCAGGTGCAAAATGTCAGGGCCACAATCCCTAGTAGCAGTATTCAGTTTCTGAATGCTGATACTGCATTTGCAGTCAGTTATAAAGTGGTTCAGTGCTTCGTGTGGAGTCTAGTGCAGCACCAGCATTTAGAAATGAATGCCAACACTGAATTTTCAGTCAGGGCTGAAACACTTAGTGATCCCTATATTGTAAGCTGCTTGTTACATTTATGGGAAGCAATTTGCTACAGTTTAAGAAGAGAAATTAGATTTTTTTGTCCACAAGTACAAGAGGATTTTTTTTGTCTTAAAGTTAGGGAGGTACAAGAAGAGCTAGCTTCAGCTATGATAACGGGGGGGGGGGGGGCAGGGGGTACTCAAGTTTAACTGTAAGAATATTGGCTATGGCAGTCCTTGCACAGGGTGCAAGCAGATGAAATATTTGGTAGTATAGTTTAAGCTAGGATATTGCTTTTGTAGATGTTTTGTCAGTTTATGTTGTAAAGTTGAGGTTCGGGTCCAGATTAAGTTCTAGGTATTTCTGAGGAATGCAACGATCAGAATTTTCCTTGTGATGAAAAGACTATAAGATTGTGTTTTCTTTTCCTGGTGGGATTAATACAAAATTCTGAGAAGTTAGATTTAAGGTTGATTCACACAGTATTATATGACTTGCTGGACTCTGGTAGTACAACATCATCAGCATAATGGATAAGAGTAAGGGAAGGAAGATCAGAGAGGACACGTTGGACAATGAGGAGGAACAGGAGAGTGAGGCACTTCACTATTTAGAACAGCTTGACATAAGGGTTTTTTTTGGAATATAGTTTTGGAACCGCAAAAGTACATTATCACCCAAGAGTCATGTCCCAGGACTAGGTAGTGTGCTAAGTAAGAGGGTGTGATAACCCATTTCAAATGACCTCATCTTAGCGATAAAGAAACCAGTTGTAATAAAACCATCATTCAGATTACTATAGATACTATTTGTAGCCACTAGTAAGGCAGTTATAGTGCTGAAAGCACTTAAAACATGAAAAAGATCATGATTAACATATTTTTGTGAAATGATGATTTAAAACTCCATGGTTACTGTAGACATGCGTTCACTTCTGCATGTCAGAGACCAAACTAATAATATTGCTATTTCCACTTCATCTCCAGTTTACTGGAAGAAGAACTTATTTATTATCCACAACATTTTATTAACTGAAATAGAACTTTCTACACTTAAAACACTTATTTAAGGGAGATATAGGGTATATGTTAGTGGGTGGGTAAAATCTGATCAGAAGATGTAGGAATCCCATATTCTTCATCAATAAGAGCCATGAGATCTTTAACGATCACCTGAATCTCCACAACACCAGGGATATAAGATCTCTGATTAGCACCTTATCTAAAGTATAGTACCTTGGCAATACCATCTATGCAATTAACTGTATTATCACCATTAGATATCAATCAATCAGTATCACCATTAGATATCAGTCGATCTGTATCACCATTAGATATCAGTGATTCAGCAGGTACCATGAACTTCATTATCACCATTAGATATCAAGTCGGTCAGTTCCAGTGATTCAGCAAGTACCACAACTGTATTTTGATGCCAAGATGACCAGAAGGTTGTGGGACCCATCTGCAAACCAGGTTGCTGAATTCAAGCTCCGGTACTAAAATTTTAGGCAGTATAATGAGGTTGGGGGGGCTTCTCTAGTCCTATGGTGCTGTCCTTCAAGTGCAATCTAAAACTTATTTCCTCTTTGCTAGACTAAATAGTAAGTCATGAATGTGCCAAACTTCCATAACATTTAGTGTGAGGGAACTTCCCCTGTAACCTGGACAAAGTAATCCTAGTGGGTCTAAATACTCCTTGGATCTCCAGTGAAAATAAGCTATCAGTCTAGTGGGACTAACTTGGACAAAAAAAGTTAAATAAATAAATAAAGTCCAAGTACCTTAACTGATAGCCTTCTAATCTTCCAGCATAGATTGTAAACCCACTGAACTTCTTATAGCTATCACTCTGTTGTTATGCTTCAAAGGACCACCCAGAGGATATTGAACAACTTGAATTATGTCTGTGTTTCATCAATTGCAGATTTAGTTCATGACTCAGCTGTCCTGAAGGCCTTAAGGCTGGTAGGAAAAATGGAGAGATGGTTGGCAGATAGACCAGAACTATGTCTTCCACCTTATCCCTGGAATAGGCAGTAGTGCTTAGGTCCATGTTGAAAAGGTGCAAATTGTGCCTTTAAATAAAGCTTGAAGGTTCAGGCATTACCACTCAATGAGTCTAGCAGGGAAGGTACTCAGGCATGTCACAGAAGGACAGGCACAGCAGAAGAAGAAACATGAAAAGCTTGGAGAATGGCTGGATAGTATTACTCTGCAACACACAGAGTCTGGAAATGAAGCTGGAGACCTTCAATTAGTCATTAAAGAGGAGAGGTCTGAAATTGCTGGTAGCACAGAAAAAACACTCAGTGACAAGAGATAGAGAGATCTGAATGTGCCAGTGCGAGATTTGTATAATAATGAAAGAAAGAAAGAAAGTAGAGCGAAGAAGATGAGGTGAGAGA
>NC_056747.1:129198793-129225634 GCF_019279795.1 Protopterus annectens | reverse complement strand
ATGTGTGGTCCATAACCTGTACAGTAATCCTTTAAGCAATGTATCTTGAGTTTGTTTCTTGTTTGCTTTTCATTTTTTACTTTGATCATGTTTTCCCAATGAAACAAGTAGATAGTTGTCAGGCAGCAGGTTTTTTTTGGATAAGAAACATTTTTACAAGTGGGGGCATCACAGAGATTTCTACTTTCAGCATGTTACTTGGTACTTTAATAAAGCTGAATATAATTTATAATTAGAACTACAGTGCAAGGAGAAGTGGTTTGAGTTGAGTGCTGTTTGTTTTTCTTATACTTGATTTTGACTGGCATTCCAGTAATGTATTTAAAAAGTAATTTATTTTTTCATGCCTCACAACCTTTTGTTTCCATCTAGATATTAAGTAAGCTGTCATGCAGCCAATGCATTGAAATATTTTTATTCTTCTACACTTATTTTTGTCTTGATTAGACTCTCATAATGACGGTTTGGCACCCAAGGCAGCGTATTTAATTAAAGTTTTAGTTTTTGTGGTTTTGAGCATAGCTCCTCCCCCTTTCTAGTTGGTCGCACCCCTTCCCATTGACCCCACCCATTCAGCTGTCTCTTGCAGCTCCTCTTTGATTTGAAGTCACCAGCCACCACTGATGAGGAGCAGCTGATAATTGAAAGAGGCAGTGACAGAGTACAGGTCAAAGGGGTGCAGTTTAAAAGGCGGCCATAGCAGATGAAAGGAATGGTGGGGACAGTGGCATACAATGCTAAAAGTTGCTTATTGTTGCAGATTTTGGATATATGATTATGCTTGCTAGCAAGATAATGTTAGTGTATTAATGACACATAAATACATCATTAGCTATTTTACTTTGCTAATCTATTAACAAGGATCACTTCGATTTAGAAACATTTGCATTTTATCTGCTAGCACAACAGTATCTCACAGCTTCTGACATGCTAGTTCATTTCCAGGTTGGGGTATTTCCTGTATGGAATCTGCATGTTGTCCTTCCATTTTTTTTTTTTTTTTTTTTTTGGATCTTCACTGGGGTCTGTTTCCTCCTACATCTGAAAGAAATGCAAATAAGTGAATTTATGTTGCTTAAACTCCCTGTATTGTGTGCATTGTGTGCAAGTATACATCAGAGGGTCCTGTGTTCAAATGGTATCCCATCTATGTCCACTGCTTAATGGGACAGACTCAGTTCTCCATAACCCTGGACTGAAACACTGAGTATGTACATAAATGGATATACCACTTTTGTTTATAAGTTAAATTTTTATAATTCTTGTAAGAAGTTAATCTGTTGAGGTTACAGGTGCTTAGATTGCAGATACAAGAAACTTTGTCAGGACAATCATTACAGGATTTATTACAGTTAGCTGTTTTCAAAGGAGCACAATGGTGGCACTGACATTTTTTAAACTATTTTAAAGCAGGTGAATATAGTACAAAAATAATGGCATTTTAGTATAGCACTTTTTCAAAATTTTACTGAAAATTTTTCAGCACTTAAATTATTTTATCAAGGATTAATTCCTATTCCATGAATTCAAGGTATGCATTCTCAGAAAAAAAACATGCTTTCTCATGAGTTTTCATTACTTAGTATCTTAGAATAAACCAGACGTTTTTTGCCAGTCCATGAAGGTGGTGATACTGAAAGTGTGTTAATGTGACCATGTGACCGGAGTACTTTGCAAATGCCAAGCAGGTAACAATAAAAACATACTGGCTCAAGCTTTCCATCCCTTGTGTCCTTCAAAGTGGCAGTGTTGGAACTAGAACTGCTGACCTAAATTAAACAGTTTACTAACTGCAAGACAATTCTGCACAGAACAGCACAAGTGAAGAAACTATAGAGACACTGGCATCTTCTGACAATGATGAAATGGTAAATATCTGATAAGTACAGCTTAAATATAGTGACATGGCAAAGACTTACAGAATTAGGGTTGCCAACTTTTCATGTAAAAAATTCTGGACATGTACATGAAAGCAAAATGTGGTACACCCCCCACGCATGCTGCCACCCCCCACGCATGCGGTACCCCCCCCTCACACACAACCATTCCGGTGTCCCATTACTTGGCTATCTCTCCATTTCTCCCCATTTGCCATAAATGCTGTTCAAAACTCTGTGTGCATACTGTTTTCTGCTTTACTTCTACAATGATTACAGATATTTGGATTTAATGTAAAACATTTATTTCAAATTTTACAACACAAACACTAATAGACATTTGCTAAACAAGCAATACAGTCTCTCATAAACAGACATAGCTTTAATACTTCTTTGCCTTTAAAACTCACTTTCACTGAAATAGCACTGAAACCTACATTCAAAGAAAATGCATCTGGCCAGTGATGGATTAAGTTTACCTTTGGGTTTTTTCAAATCATAGGCTCCTTGCGCACATTTTTAAAGCCATGCAAAAGTTCTTTGATTCACCTTCCTGATTGTATTAAATTTTAATACATAATAACAGCTAGCAGACATGAATTAGTAGCCATCACAGCTTTAAGACTGGTACACTTATGCTCATGTAGAATCTCTAATGAAACAAAACTGGCATATTACTAATATACTTAAATAGCAGAATTGTTCTAATCATAATAATTTCAAGTTATATGGAACTGCCCCAGTGTAAGGAAGGAGTTAATATGGGTGCCAGAAGCTGCTGAAGAGTGGGAGGGGACAGAGGGCAAGAGGAGCACTTACGGATTTAAAAAACATAGCATTTTTAAGCTATTTGCTACCATAACAGAAGCCTATAACTGATAGAAGCTGTATAGTGTCAGTACGAGATGAATTAACAATAACAGCAGCATATTAATTTCATGCAAAAATGCAAGTAAAGGTAGCGCTGAACCTGGTTGTTGTATTATCCAGTAGCATCAGTGATGAGAGTAGCAGAGCATGGCATTTGAAACCATCCATTGCTTTAGCCTATATCATGGTCTGCTGCTGAAAGAGGTTTATGAAGCCTTCCTCAGTAAGTTGTAGGTTTGAGTAAGCCAGTCATAATATCATAATTTACAATTTGGAATAAGGCAATTAATCAGGGCAGAAATGTTTAACACAGAGTGCATCTTTGCAAAAACTAACTAAAATTCCCAGAAGCACACACCTGAGAGACCTGAATAAGCTGCAGCCTAGTGATGGAGATAAGCTAAAATTTCAGGCTGTAATATGATCATAGATATTAAAAGCACTTTTTTGTTAGGCTGCCCATCACCTGAACCATTACATACTTGGTAGAAATGACTTGCAGCAAAAACACACTTTGTACTGTGCAGATCTATATTCCTCTTATGAGGTCTGTAAACAACCAGTGCCTAACTGCAGCAGCACAAGCTTTCTGAAACACTGGATTCACTAGTAAGAGTAACGACATACTCTTGGATAATGATATAAAAAATTACTCCTGGAATAATAAGGACTTTTTGCAAATATATTTTGAACATTAGTCTCACCTGGCCTTGTGCTCAGATGTTAAATACTCACAGCCAAAAGACAGATACTGTGGCCTTCTGCCAGGTCTTCTAAAGAAGTTTACAATAAAAAAAAATCAGGAAATTCAGATAGAATTTTGGGGAGACACACTTATTAATGCCATTCCAACTTCAAGTATTTGAATGCATTTCAACTCTGAAGTACATGTCAGAACAATGTTTGCATTGGTAGATAGAGTCCAGTGCTCTCATACACACCCTGTATGCAGTAATAGTGCTCTCATACACACCCTGTATGCAGTAACAGTGCTCTCATACACACCCTATATGCAGTAACAGTGCTCTCATACACACCCTGTATGCAGTAACAGTGCTCTCATACACACCCTGTATGCAGTAACAGTGCTCTCATACACACCCTGTATGCAGTAACAGAAATGTTGTCTTGAATGGTGAAAGAAAATTATTTTTTTCTTCTGGTCTAATAAGAACTTAGTGTACACACATATATATATTATGAATATGACTTTTGTACTGCCTTGTGAGTAATGGCCACCTACCCCCCCCCCCAAATAAAACTGGGTATATTGCCAGGCTCTGGCAACACAATCCTCTAAAAAGTTGGATATGTTAACTGTATGAAAATGGTCTTATGTTAGTTCCCTTACCAATTCACACTAAAAATCCGGAGAGTTCTAATAGGATACTTGAGTACAAAACACCCACATACATACTGTCCCAGATGACTATGCATGCCCCTTTAGAGAGGGTACATCAGATGTGACAGTGAAGTCTTCACATAAATAAGATAGCCATATTGCTCTTTGACAGACACTGCTGCCCAACAAGCCTCATCAGTAATCAGGCAGAAGTAATGCTATAGGTGCTCTTTTCATATATCAACTACCCCTCAAAAAATGGTAGATACTTTCCTGTACACTTCTGATTACTCATTGATAAGCGAATGAAAAACATATGGCTAACGTTCAACTTGCAGCTTTTAGACACACACACACACACACATTGCCCTCAACAAGCCTTATTATTTTTGACAGTGATGATGTGATGACAGTAACGGCACCACTTGTTAGACTGTGTTAAATTTAAAGTTGTAAGCATTTTGCTAATAAGCATTGAAACAAAACACATGAACCAATAATGACGAAACTGCCCAATTCAGAACATTTCAACCATAAATGGCCACTCATAGTTCTGTCATTAAAATCCACCAATATCAGTCAATATGCACAATCTCTGCAGAAGTAAAACGTCATCTAAATAATTCCACATGATTAAAGAGATCTGCAACTAATGAAAAGTTGCTGCTATCAAGCAATCTTATATTTCAGTGTTTCATCTACAAATCAATGCATGCTGCCCTTGAAGAACTGATTGCCTATGTTACATTAAAAATAGTAAGCTGGTAATATTGCAAATGCAATAGGAAATGGATGGCAAACCGAAAACAGGTTCATAGTTACTAGGCATCATAGGAGGACATACTCAGGACTGCAGCACCCTGCCCCATTAAAATACAACACAGTATGAGCTTGAGCAATCCATCTATATGCTTTGGGAGTAGAGCCCACACCCACAGCCTTCTAGATCAATACACAAGTATGCTATGAACTGAGAGAGGAGTCTTACCTCAGTTAAAGGTTAAAGCTGAGGGAAAAAAAAAACGGAACGTGCATGTGCCGCAGTTGGATTAGAGAAGAGCAAAACCAGCTGGACTCGTGCTTTGCATACAGTCCAAACGTCTTCTTTATAATTCAAATTCTGCGCAAGTGGAAGATAGTAGACAGACATAAACAACAGTCGCAAAGACACTGTTTTTGTCTTCTGCACCCAGATGCAAAGGGTGTTCTTAAAGACGAACGCCCCTAAAAAAATGTAATTTTTTTAAACTAAAAGAAAATATGCACAGTGCACCATTTTTTCCAGACAACACACGCATTTTCCATTCTTCCGGACAGTGTCCCTTAATTCTGGACAGTCCGGAAGAATTCTGGACAGTTGGCAACCCTATAAACAGAATCTGAAGATGAAAAACATAAAAACCTGCCCCATTGATAAGAAAGTTATAGCTTTCTTGTATTGCGCTGCCAAGGCGATAATTCGGTATTATTCCTATCCAGTACTGCTACTTCCAAGAAATATGGCATTTCTCCTAAGATCAGGCCCCCATCGTTAGCTTTTCTTGATTTTATCCCTATTGACTTAATTATATTATCCCATTGTTGATCAATGTTCCTTGACATGAGTGCCTCCTTGTGTTCATCATCTGTAAACTATTAAAATGCATTGATTTATTGCATGGGAAATTATTTTTTTACACTTTTTTCTTATAGCCTTCATTTATTCAGACCTCGTATTTTAATCAAAGTAGCTAATTATCTTGCAAAATATTTTAGAAGGCGAAGGCCACACTGTATTTTGTCAATGTCTTTTTTTTTTTTTTTTGCTTTGTCATGGAACATCTACAGTCATATTTTGACACAAAAATTGCACTATATACTTATCGAATGAAAGGACTAAGAAAACAAAGAAAGGCATAGGTAGACCTGGCATCCATTTATATCTGTACCTCATACAGTCTGAATGTCGATTATCCAAAACGTCAATTATCTGAACCAGTCTTTCAAAGTTTTTGGGTAGGAAAGATCATAAAGTCTGAATACGTAAACATTATACTTATTCACATGAGCATTTTATTTGAGCATTCAGCCAGCTCGTGTGTGAAAAATATTGTTTATTGCCCAATGGAATCACTGAATGGTTGAAAACTGTATTCTTGCATGCAGAAAAAACAAGATTTTAGAAGTTTTTTGTCCAGTTCAATTCTATGTTTGATTATCCAAATAATTTGATTATCCGAACTTCCTTAGGTCCCAATTAGTTTGGATAATTGACTCTCTACTGTATTAGTATTTTTAGGAGAAATATTTTTCATATGTTATTTCTCCTTACATATCCATAAATAAAATTATCAGTGTTAGTCTTAATCTAGTGATGGGATCCTCTAAGGAAGAGTTGCTGACTGTACTGTTAGAACACTAATAATTAATTCATGTATTTATTAATGTATTTATTCATTCATATTAGTTTACTGCAGTAGTGCACTGATCAATAATTCATTATGTTCTCACTAGTAGCTGAAATGATATGAAGAACCTTCCTTCCACATTTAAGGTGTTCTGTCTTTCTGGAAGGCTTTAATTGAATCCAAAGAGCCAAGTATAAAAAGAAGTTAAATTGTTATCTGCTCAATACTTTTTGATAACAAATATTTAAGTTACGCTGACTGCTCATTGGAAGTATTGAAGTTGTTTTTTTGGCAGATTATTTGTTCATCTCCATCTTATTTGGTAAAACATAAAGGGAATTTATTTTATCTGGTGTAGTTTCCTGATCCATAAGATTATTTTTAGTTCAGAGACAGAAATGGGACTCCTACACTGCAAATACAGGTTTCCAATGTCCTCTTGTGATACAACTAAAATAATTCAAGCTGAGTGCAGTGTCTTTTCTCAAGCTAACCAACTCATTTCAGTTGGTGGAGCATGCATCCTGCTGAGTAAAGTGTTTTCTCCGGATCTTAAGAACTCTGGTGTGACTCCATTGCTACAACTCACATAAACCCAAGGACCAAATGGACTGGCATTATATCAGATAATCTCCACTTTTTTAATAGTGTCTTGACGTTCAGCCTTTCATGCACCTCTTTGCTTATTATTATTTGGTACTAGTATGTGTAAACCCTGTTGGAAGTGCCATCTTCTTCATTTTGTGGAAATGTTATCCTGCTCCTGTTTAATTCCCTGTCCCAAATGGCATCTTCTCACCCCTGATTAATAGCTGATTTCAGTTCAAGTAAAAATGGCTCCTATAAACCATTCTTCCCCTCAACTCAATGATGACCCAAACCTCTTCATTCACACATCTAGCTTTCATTGTGAAGATTGGGGAAGAAGGGGTGAAGGATGCTAGCCTAGTGAAATAGAATTTGATACATAATTCTTGCATTTGTAAATATAAATGTAAAATACAGGCTTGTTTCTTAAATGAAAGAAAACACTATAAAATGTGAACTTCAAGATTGTAGCAACATTGCCATCTGCTGTAAGGAAATCTAAGCCAAGCATTTCACATCTGTTCTTTTGAAGTTAAAATTATGTCTTGTATACCCTTTTGATCTAGATAGTGGTGCTGAAGAGGCTATCTGAACACATTCTTTCTATTGTTTTAAATTAAGGAATAATTACTAGAGTGTACATGTGAAATGTCTTTTATTGTTATAGTTTGCTGAGCAGTTGTTAGTCTGGAGTTCCCAGGCCAACAGGCTACATTATTTAACAATCTAAGTGTCAAAATGATGCAATGTGTATAATGAGAAAACCTAAGTGTCAAAATGATGTAATCTGGGAGGGCACAGCAGAAATGTTTGAGTGATTTTAAAAACTATTGTTGTGAGAAAGACTGTAAGCATTTTGATCTTGATATCCAACTCTCAGCACTGCCTTGCTCTATGAAAGCAAGTTACTTTAGAAGTATGTTTTCTTGTAGAAATAGCTAGGAGTATAAATATTAGACTTAAGTGTTTTTTGTTATATCAGAACTTTCCTACTGTATTGTTTTAAGTTTCTGTGTGATCTCTGAACTCTTGATAGCACTGTGGTGTAGTAGTATTGTCTTGTATTTTTAGTATTTATTATTAAATATTTTTAAACCCTTTTCAACAGTGGCTGGTTTGTGTAGAGACAAGTTAAGCTCAAGAGTACACTGCATATTTATAGAGTTTATTGTACAAAGCCACTCTAATAAGCCTTAGACTGATTAGTCACACTTACCAATTGGATAATAATATTGCACAGTAATAATTGGACCCCCTTTTAAGGGCCTTTGGGTAGCTGATAAGTATCAGCTGGTGGTGGCAGTAATTACTATCCTGTAGTCTGGGTAAAGGGGCACAGCTGGAGAATATGTGTTAGCCTTTCCCAGGAGTGTCTGTGAAGTTGTAGAAATACTTATCTCAAAGTCTGTGTGGTCTGTCAGCTACCTGTGCAGGGCCATGAAGCACTGGTGGGACAGAGAGGGTACTGGAGGATAGCTTGCAAGCTAGGCTGAGATCTGCACCCTATAGCTGTGTCAGTGGGGAGTCTTATTGGGGACCTGGGGAGCAAGGGAGCAACCAGCCCAAGACTGACTGTGATCTCTGTGTGCACTTAAGGGAAATTGTACTTTACTGTGTGTATTTGTTATCCTTTCCTCTTCTATGAGACACCTTCCCTGGTGTTAGTGGTAAGGACTGAGGCGCCTTGATTGCTGGGCCAGGGCACGGCCATCACATTCATATAAAAATTAAAAAACAACAAAACTACTATTGGCTCTAATTTGTCTCAGTGAGATAGAAGCCACCTATCATTTTTGTTCAGAAATATTTTAACTGGATGATATACAAAATGATTACTGTGTCCTTCTGTGAATGTTACTGCAGACATAGAATTATCTGTTATATAGTATGTGCTGAATGCATACATATATACAGTGTCTATATTGATAACATAATTACAATACTTACATTTTTCTTTTTTTTTTCAGGTGGCACATATTGTGTCTTTAAAAGACACAGGAAATGATACATTTTCACATAACATAGTTTTTTGCTTTAATCAACTAACGCCTTAAATGTATGGCAAAAGCTTGTTGTCTTTCACTTGAGTATGTACTACTAGTTTATCCCCCCCCTTAAGTCCATTTCTTGTTAAACGCTGACTGTGAGCTTCTCCATACTCTCATTGTCTTTCTCTGACTGTGTCTTAAGGTTGATGGCCTCTTTTTACAGGACACATTGCTTGCTAAATCACTGCAACTGGAACAGGTTCCTGCTACCATAAGGGTAGGATGGTTGCTTGTCATCTGAAAAAGGCAGTCTTTTTTAGGCCTCTAATCTAGGGCACAGTGATTTTTATTTCAGTGATACAGTGGATTGTGATTGCTGCTGCAATGGCCCACTGACTTGATTTTTGTGTCAGTGAGGTATGGGCTGAGGGTTATCACTAGTCTGCTGGTTCTGGGTCATTGCTAGTCCATTGGTACATAGAGATGGCAATTATTGTCCCACTAATGCATGAAAAGCTGATTAATGTACCAAAAGTACTAAGGCAGGGTGATTGTGCCAGGCTTGTGCAGGGTTAAGTGGATTGTTTGTCATGTGACACAGGAACAGAGTGGCTATTAGCCCACTATCTCAAGGACAGGGATATGGTTGGCTGAATGCTACAGGAACAGGATTTTGGTGACTCAGTGTGGTACAAGAGTAAAGTGTCTTCTGTCCAGCTGCCTCAGTGACATATTGGTTACTGGCCCAGTAGCAAAAGGTCATAATGACTGCCAGCCCAGTGCTACAGGGACATTATAATTTCTGGCTCACTGTTAAATGATAAAGGTGATTGCTAGCCAGTTGGTGTAGGGATAGTGCAATTGGTGCAGGAACAAGATAACTGTGTACAAACCAAGTGAAAACTTATTCACACTTGCAGGGCAAAGTGATGGAATGGAGGTACAGTGATTGCTAGTCCACTACTATAGCAATCCATATCTAATCAGTGCATTAGTTGTGTAGTTAATTAAGATGAGGAATGAAATGCTCTGCATACTCACCTTCCATGATGGGAAAGTGCTTTTTTTGTGTAGTGTTTGCCATCAGCACCCATGGTAGAGAAAAAGGGCATGTTAAAGTTACAGGAGTGGGGACAGCAGAGCTCCACACAAGACATGCCTTGTTGAAGTAAGGTCCATGCCATGACCTGGTGGCCCAGACAGCACTGACATGATTAACACAGGAGGTTTCTGTTCCTCCCACTTATCACTGAGGAAAAGGGAATGGTGTATTATGAACTGAATGTTCAAAAGAGGTCCAGCTGCCAGTATGTGTGTGTAGGGAGAGTCTAGTCATTTAGCAGTAATACGTGTTGACTTGCATTGGTGATAGATTGTAACAGTGAGGTTGCAAGGAAGGAGATAATAACAAGACAATAATGAGGTAATGTATGGTATATAAATCATGATGTAAAATTGATTCTGAACGTCAGTAATTTACTCATCTCACAATCGGCATACATTTCGGTTATGCTCCTTGTTTCTCTACAAGGATCTTGCGTAGTGCAGTTAATAATTTTTGTATTGCTGTACTTAACACAGCAAGGTATCTGGAAAAAATGAGGAGGACATAACTTGAAAATAAATGACAAAACTCAAGAGATGTATAGAGAAGGAATTATTATGTTATTCTGCTGGCTCATATTTTTGAAGAAATAGCCCATTAAAACACTGAAGTGAGACAGATGCAAGTCAATTGTTGGGAATGGTGCTAGGGAAAAGGAACAAGATGCTGATTAAACAGGATCCATCAGCTCTCCACGAAGACAGGGAAGCTAGGAGATGGGGCGGTTGCCACATGGTCCAAATGTGGTGTTTATCCCACAAGGCAGGGAAACAGGCAAACTGAAGGTACCCTGGAGTCTATATATGGTATTTGTTTGAGAAAGCAGAAAAGCAGGCAGACAGTGTGTCCCATGCGGTAATTATATATTATTTATCTCAGAAGATAGGCAACTGGGAAACGAGAGGGCCACACGGTTCATAGGTAAGTACTAGGCTAGCAGCCCATGTGGATCACTTTAAGCCTAGACAATTTTCCATGTTGAGAATCAAATCCTGTACATATGGTCTGTAAAGCAAAATCTTTAACCATTATTGCAAAACTCGACTCTGAAGGTCGGGAAATGGGCAGATGGTAAGGGGTGCCATACGGTTCTTATTTGGTGTAAGCATGTTCCTTTTTATGGCATGAAAATGAAAATAGTAGGCATTTGTTCAGCATGTCGACTCTCATTAATTTCTCCAAGTCTTTTGGGTTTCTAATATAATGAAGGGAATCGACTCCAGTCCAAAGGCAAAGTACAATTAAAGTTCATGAAATTAGTATTGTTTCAGTGTGTGATGTTAGCCAGAAGTGCTCTTCGCAGAACCCCCATGTGCCAGATATTGACTCTTTCTGCAATTCATAAGAAGTTACACGTATTGTTAACATAGCTAAGTGTGATTGTAAATTCTTTTTCATAAGACCCATTGTTACGACTATTATTGGAACCGTCTGGGTATCCTTCTTTCACCTCACCTTCATTTCTGCCTGCAAATACTGATATTTTATGACTTTGTGTTACTGTAGTCAATGGGTGTAGCAATTTCTGTGATCAATGCTACTTTTGTCTTCTTTTCATGCACTGCTATATCTGTTTTTCCCTCATCTATTTTTTGAACTGTTGGTAATGGGTGATCCCATGTGATGTAGACTTCATTTTCTATTATGCTTTATGGCTCATGTTTCCAGTGTTTTTAAGCTACTTCAATATTATGTTTGCACAATCCCCAGTGCAGCAGTCTTGCCACATTATTATGCCTTTCAGTAAACAGCCCTTCTGCCATTAGCACATCACAACCAGCAACAAGATGTACAGCTGTTTCCAGTTCTGTGTTACAAATGCACTCAAATCACTCCACAACAGGTACAAATATGACTCTGTCATTGTCCATGTTGGAGTGAATGACTTGAGATGTACCTCCCTGGGCTACATGAAGAGAGACATGGAAGAGCTCTCGGATCATGTAGCCTATGCAGGTATGACCCTAGCCCTGAGTAGCATCCTGCCATCACCCAGAATGATACCACAGTATAAAGACAAAATGATTGACTTCAACAATTGGCTAAGCTTCTGGTGTCATTCAAAGGGGATCCAATATCTGTCTGCCTGGGATGACATGATCGACAAACCACAATGCTTTGCAAGAGATGGTTTGCACCCGTCACCCCTGGGATTCAGGTTACTGGTTAAGGCTCTTGCCACCCCTATAGTGCCTTTTTTAGGCAAGGTACAAAGGACAAAACTACCACAATAATGGATACAAGCAAGCAAAATCTGAAAGGAATGCTACTCAGTGCTAGAAGTCTAAACCTCAAGATGCACTCTCTCAAGGCTCTCCTAAAAATGGAGAACATCAATATCTGTGCAGTAACTGAGACCTGGTTCAAAGCTCCAGAGAGCACCCCTGCAATACCAGGCTACAACTCATACCACACTTTTCGGCCACCAAACCAGGACTGCAACACTAAAGGTGGAGGAGTGTCCATATTCTCCAAGGATATTCACACCTCTAGGCTGGTTGCCCAACACAATGCATCTGAAATTCTCCAGGTGCAACTAACACTAGGTAAGACTGCAATACAAATTTTAGCTTGCTACAGATCCCCCACCATGTTCCAAGATTCTCACTACACCTTTCTAAACATACTGGAAATATTAAGATACAACCAAACACCCTAATACTGGGTGATTTCAACTACCCTGCCATTAACTGGAAAAACTACTCCTCTATTAACACCTTTGCTCAACGATTCTTTGAATTAGTTGATCCAGGGCATTGGAATTTATGAATTCCTAGTCCCACCAGGGGTACCAATATTTTAGACCTGGTCATTACCAACATGGGAGATCGATGCTCCACACCAGTGGTCACCCCCTCATTGGTCAGATCAGACCATAAGCTAATCATCCTTGACATTCACATCCCACCCCACCCCTTTTATGGAAACCTTCATTAAAAACTTCTCCAAAGCCAACTTCATGCTTCTCAAGTCAGAAGTAACAAACTTCATGACACCCATGCAGATGGGAACTGGAAGTTCAACTGCTGAATCCTACACTAAGGTGATGTACAAGCACATTCGCTCGTGCATGGACCAAGCCAATCCAAATAGAACCTAGACACCGTCTTCTAAAAAAAGGAAGCCAATCTGGTAGTCCCCTGCCATAAACAAGCTGTACAACAGAAGGAAGAAACTGTTGCAAAAAAGAGGAAGAACCCAGGATTCAAAAAAACTCCCTCACCAGCCTCAGTAGAAAGCTGAGAGCCCTCATAAAATCTTTCAAAGCTAGTTACGAAAACAAAATTGCTGAAGATTTCAAAGACACCCACAAGGCATTCTATAGCCATGTCAAGAATCTAAATGGCAATACTCAGATCTGCTCTGAGCAACAGCAGAATGGCATTAGATATACTGATCCCAAGGATATTGCCAATATCCTGACAGATAGATTCAGTGCCAAATTCACCACCCTCTCACCCCCTAAAAGGCCCATCTCAATACTGAAAGAATGCCAAATTCTGGTAATCATGGCCACTCAGGTAAAAACCGCACTCTCCAAAGCCAAGAATACAGCATCCATGAGACCAGACGACATCCTAGGCTGTGTACTGCATGAACTACAAAAATGAACTGGCACCTCACTTATGTGTCATGTTTAATCATAGCCTCACCTCAGGCTTTGTGCCCACACAGTGCTGCACAGCTACAGTCATCCCACTCCACAAGGGGGGATCCACTTTGGATCCCAGGAACTACTGTCCCATCAGTCTGATGAGCCTGATCTGCAAGGCCATGGAACGTATTACCTTGGAACTTAAAAACAAAGACATTGGTAACCTTCAAACACTGGACCCCACCCAGTTTGGGTTCATGAAGGGCCGATCTTGCCTCCTGAACCTGATAAACTTCTTAGAAACAGTCTCCAGAGCCGTGGACAAGGGTAAAGTGGTTCACACATCCTACTTGGAGGACCTCAGCAAGGATTTCGACACTATCCCCCACTCTGGAATCATAGATAAACTTACTAAGCTGGGCATTAATCCCTACATCACTTGATGAGTTGCAAACTGGTTTACTGACAGAACACACACTGTAAAAGTAGCCAACTCCAAATCCAGCTCCAGACAAGTGACAAGTGGGGTACTGCAGGGTTCTGTCCTGAAACCACCCTTGTTTGGCATTTACTTCTCTGAAGTACAGGCCAACACTAAGGGACTCTGGCTTACAAACTTCACAGATGACTGCAGCTGGGAGCCATTACTGAATCCCCAAATTATGTGGATATACTACAAAAGGGCCTTACTGAAACAGATGCCTGGTGCCAGAGCCATGGGCTCAAGCCAAATGCCAAAAAATGTATAGTTGTCCCCTTTGGGAAAAAACACGTACCTGTGAACTACCACATAGGTGGCAGTACACTAAACACTGAAAGTGTGATAAGAGACCTAGGGACACAGGTGGACAGTGGACTCACCTTTGATAACCACATACCCACAACAGTTAGAAAATCCTTCTACGTGGCACACCTCATCACAAAGGGCTTTTCATCCAGAAAAAAGGAGGTCATTGTCCCTCTGTACTCATCCCTCATTAAACCCATTATAGAATACAATACCCCGTTTGGTATGTACCTCACAAGACATCTGCAACAACCAGAAAGGCCGCAGAAATACCTTACAAAAAAAAATCACAGGCCTAAAGCAGATGCCTTATGCTGACAGTCTAAAGAAACTCCAGCTATACTCTGTCGCATATCACCTACTCAGAGGCGAGCTCTGCCTAACATACAAGGCCATGTCAAACCCAGAGTTGTTGGCCATGCTACACTTAAAGAAATCCCAATCCTTCCAAGCCACACACTCCAGGGATCTTAACCTTGTCATCACAATGAATAGAACATGCTGGAGGGATAGGCTCCTGACCCAGAGATTCCCCATACTCTGGAATAGGCTGCCCATACATGTCAGGCAGAGCGCCTCAATGGTCCTCTTCAAGAGGAACCTTGACGATTGGATGGGAGATAGGAAATTCACCCCTGGGATCACATCAGTAGCCCTGCTAGACAGGGTTGCAGGAAAGTAAATATTTGTGAGAAGCAATAGACAGGGAATTGTTATGGCTAGGCTTGTATAGGCCCTAGGGCCAATAGCCTAGTACCTACCTATGAACCTGTGAAACCTAAATTTGTCTGTTTCTCCCGCATGTTCAATGGATTTTGTAAATCAGTGAGTATGTAATCCACTGTCTTGGGCCGCCAATATTATCCTTTCATCTTTTGGTTTAAATTCACCTGTCTTTAACCATTCTTGTGTTTAATCCTGATCAACATGAGGTTGTTCCAAGCGTTTTCTGTACTTGCAACTATATTTATGCATTTTCCACATTTCTTGCCTTCACATTTGATCCTTCACATTATGTTCTTTTTTTTTTGTTTTGTTTTGGTTTTTGGCAGATTTAGTTGCTGCCTGATTTTTATCTACTTCTGGTTTGATTTCCATTCCCTCTTGACACTGATATGCTTCTGCTAAACAAAACAGGGAATTCATCCTGGACTTACTCTCCTCATGTTTTATATCGTTCCCTACAGTTGTGTCTTGTGAGGTCAGCAGATATGCCTGTAGTCCAACGATGGCAGATCTATACATGTAATCAATTTCAAGGAGGCATGTACCTCCTTCAAAATGCGGAATATATAACCTTGGTATACACTGATTTTTTTTATAAATCATTTGATAAGCATGAAGCATCCTTCTTGTTTTCCTATCCATTCAATCCAACACCTTTCGGAGACGGTCAATTGCTAACCAGTCCAATACCTTGGCAACAGCTTAAGATAGACAAACACACCTCAGAAATAATACAGACAGGGGTGTAAACCAACAGTTTATTTTATTAAGCACTTTCATCTGTTAAAAGACTTCATCAGAATAAAACCACTTATTCTTAGTTAATTTTATATCAACTGTTCAACATGTCATTAAATTCTACTGGATAATTGCTATACATCACTTCCTGCTGTACCACAATAATTATAACCAAGTTTTTTTTTCATACAATTAAGAAATAAAATATAAAATGAATTTCTTATATTGAGTATTCCACAGTATTACTACATATTTCCATAAAATTCTAAACAAATCCACAATTAAAATCTCTTTGTATCTACATCCCTCTTTAATAAGCTGCTAACCACATATTTACTGATGTAATATTTTGTTTTTTGAAATGCCAGTCTTTATAATTTGGCTGGTCTCATTTTTCAACACAGGGCCCAGTGAGAGTTGCCCGCTAAGTCCCGGGGGTGTACTTGCGCTCAGACGTGATTGTCATAGTAGTTCTCGGTATTCAAGCAATGTTAGGTTCAACCTGCTCCAACACCCAAAACAGAAAACAGAAAACCATTCTTTTCACATTCTTTCAAGTGCTTATATAGTGCATTTGTTTCAATATGCTTTGATATTTCATTGTAGTGTTCATAAACCCTTGTTTTCAGCTGTCTCTCAGTTTTTCCAATATAATAAGGGGAACAAAGGGTAGTATAATAAGAGCGAAGACATGCTCGACAAGCCACGTTGCTTCGCAAGAGATGGCTTGCACCTGTCACCCTTAGGCTTTTGAATACTGGCCAAGGCTCTTGCCACCCCCATAGTGCCTTTTTTAGGCAAGGCTCAAAAGACAAACCCACCACCATAAATAGCACAAGTAACCAAAAACGGAGGGTAATGCTACTCAACACCAGAAGTCTAAACCTCAAAATGCACGCTCTCGAGGCACTCCTCAGTATGGAGAACATCGACATCTGTGCGGTAACAGAAACCTGGTTTAAGGCTCCTGAGAGCACCTCCAGCACTACTAGGCTAAAACTCATACCATACCTTTCGGCCACAGAACCAGGACCA
This sequence comes from Protopterus annectens, assembly GCF_019279795.1. Lineage (NCBI taxonomy): Eukaryota > Metazoa > Chordata > Ceratodontiformes > Protopteridae > Protopterus > Protopterus annectens. The sequence goes on along the minus strand of NC_056747.1, from coordinate 129,208,596 downwards.
AAACACAAAAGGCGGGGGTGTATCCATATTCATCAAGGATACCCACACCTCCAGGTTAGTGGCGCAGCACAATGCATCAGAGATCATCCGTGTGCAACTAACAATGGGCAAAACTGCAATCCAAATTGTAGCTTGCTACAGATCACCCACCATGGCCTAGGACCCCCATTCCGCATTTCTGGAGACACTGGGAAATATGAAGGTCCTACCAAACACCCTAATACAGGGTGATTTCAATTACCCAAACATTAACTGGGAGAACTACTCAAGTACTAACTCCCTTGCCCAATGCTTCCTAGAATTTATAAACTCAACTGCCCTGGATCAACTGGTCAACACCCCCATCAGAGGGAACAACATATTGGACCTGGTCATCACCAACATGGGCGACTGGTGTTCCACACCAGAGGTCAACCCCTCGCTGGTTAGATCAGAACATAGACTAATCACTTTGGATATCCATCTTCTGCCCCCACCCCCAATCAAGAAAACCACCATGAAAAACTTTTCAAATGCAAACTTCATGTTACTTAAGACTGAGGTGGAAAGGTTCACAGCTCCCATGCTAAAGGACAATGCTGTCCAAGCTGCTGAAACCTTTACAAAGGCACTCTATGAGCATCTGCAGGAATGCATGGATCGTGCTATCCCAAGTAAAACCAAGACTCACTCCCCCAAGAAAAGGAAACCAGTCTGGTGGACCCCTGCCATAAGCAAGCTATACAACAGAAGGAGGAAACTAGTACAGAAAAGAGTAAAATCCCAAGAAGGAAAGACATCCTTGATCAGTATCAGCAAGAAACTATGATCCCTCATTAAATCATTCAAGGCTAGTTTCGAAAGAAAAATTGCCAATGACTCCAAAGATAACCACAAAGCGTTCTTTAGCTATGTCAAGAACCTAAGTGGAAACTCTCAGATCTGCTCTGAGTTAGTGCAGAATGGCACAAAATACACTAAACCGACTGATATTGTCAACATTCTGGCAAACAGGTTTAGTGAAAACTTCACCCTCATCTCACCCCCTAAAGGTCCCATAACCATACCAGAAGAATGTAGGGCCCCCATCAATAACTGACACACAGGTTAAAACAGCCCTATCCAAAGCCAAAAACACAGCTTCAATGGGACTGGACGGTATCCCAGGCTGTGTCTAACAAGAGCTCCAAAATGAACTAACCCCTCACCTAAACACACTGTTCAAACTCAGCCTCTCTACAGGCTACATACCCACAGAGTGGCGCACAGCAACAGTTATCCCACTCCACAAAGGTAGAGCCACAACGGACCCCAAGAACTATCGCCCTACAAGCCTGACTAGCCTGGTCTGCAAGGCTATGGAACGCATCATCATGGAACTCATTAACAGAGACATTGGGAACCTCCAAACCTTGGACCCTACCCAGTTTGGCTTTGTTAAGAGCAGATCATGCCTCCTAAACCTGGTGGACATCTTTGAGATGGTTACCAAGACATTAGATGAGAGAAAGGAGGTCCACACAGCCTACCTAGACCTCGCAAAGACTTTCAACACCATTCCCCATTCTAGTATTATATTCAAGCTCACCAGCTTGAACATAAACCCCTATGTCATGAGATGGATTGCCAACTGGCTCATGGATAGAGCCCACATGGTGAGAGTTGCAGGCTCTATGTCCGACTCTAAACCGGTTACAAGTGGCATCCCCCAGGGCTCAGTCCTAGGAACCCTCCTGTTCGGTATATACTTCTCAAAGGTACAGGCAAGCATAGGAGGACCATGGCTGACCAAGTTCACAGACAACTGCAAACTAGGGGCCATAACTGATTCTCTGGCTAATACAGACACCCTCCAGATGGGTCTCACTGAGACAGATACCTGGTGTCAAAATCATGGCCTCAAGCTAAATGCCAAAAAGTGCCTAGTCATCCCCTTTGGAAAAAACAAAATGTAATAAGGGATCTGGGGACCCAAGTAGATAGTAATCTCTCCTTTGATAATCATATTGCCAAGGTGGTTAGAAAATCCTTCTATGTGGCCCACCTAATCACAAAAGGGTTCATATCTAGAACAAAAGAGGCTAGTGTGCCTCTCTACTCATCACTCATTAGACCCATCATAGAATACAACGCCCCATTTGGGATGTACCTTACAAGACACCTGCAACAGCTGGAAAGACCACAAAAATACCTCACCAAGAGGATTACTGGCCTCAAACAGATGCCCTATGCAGCCTGACTCAAGAAACTCCAGCTGTACTCGATTGCATACCGCTTACTCAGAGGTGATCTCTGCCTGACATACAAGGTCATGTCCAACCCAAAATTGATGGACATGCTCCACCTAAAAAAAAAACAAATCCCGGAGAGCCACACGCTCTAGAGATATAAACCTCACCACAACGATAAATAGGACATGCTGGAGAGATTCCTATCCCAGAGACTCCCCATGCTTTGGAACAGGATTCCAATATACATCAGAGCCCCTCCCTAACACTCTTCAAGAGAAACCTTGACGGGTGGATGGGAAACTTTACCCTGGGCATCAGTGGCTCTGCTGGACAGTGGTGCAGGAACTAATGGCTCTGCTGGTCAGAGGCGCAGGGAACTAATGGCTCTGCTGGTCAGAGGCACAGGGAACTAATGGCTCTGCTGGTCAGAGGCACAGGGAACTAATCTAAGGGGGTGGTGAAAGCCAACACATTCTGGCTAGGCTTATAAATGCCCTTGGGCAGATAGCCTAGTACTTACCTAAGAACCTATGAACAAAATTGACAGAAGGCCAAGTACTGACCAAGTCAGTCAATTGCTCCAAAATTGGAAGTTAGGACAGGAAGAGCAAATTAGTTTATAACTTGAATTCTTTCCTAGATGCCAGCCCTATTTTCAGTATTAATTTTAGTCTTCTAAAATATTCCTAATATTTATTCACATTTGATCATGTTTTATTGTTGATCCTTCATCAGTCCCCAAATATTTATGCACCCCTTCTTGCTCAAGTTCTTTTATAGCACATTCCTGCACCAGGCTGATGTGTTCTTGTTGCTGCAGCTTTTCTGCTTTAAAGGTTACTTTTTTACATTTATGAAGACCAAATGACATTTTTATGTCATCTTTAAAAGTTTTTACCACTTGCAGTTGTGCTTTTAGTTCCTCATCTGATGTGCTATACAGTTTTAAATCATCCAGAAAAAGAAGGTGAGAAGTCTTTACACATTGCTGTTTTCTGGGAGACAAACTGCAGCCATGACCTAATCTATTAATAGACAGCTTAATGGGTTAAGGACAAAACAAAAGAGCAATGGTGGCAAAGTATCACCCTGGAATATCCCCCTTTGGATTTTTATCCCTGGAATAATAATTTGTCCTTTATCATGACTTAACTGCAAAGTGGTTTGCCACTGTTTCATGGTCACTGTAATGTAACAGATCAGTGTAGGGTGTATCTTATACATTTTTAAGCACTCTTTTATCCATGAATGTGGAATACTATCAAATGCTTTTTTGTAGTCTATCCATGCCATACTTAGATTCTTCCCCATTTTACAGTTCTCCATTATGACTTTATTTAGCAACAAATGATCCTTTGTTCTGCATGACTTTCTTTTGTTACCCTTTTGTTCTCTTGTCATGACTGAGTTTTATTCTAAATGAATATAAACTCTGCATCAATTAGACTGTATAGTTTATACATCATTGGAAGGCAAGTTATTGGTCTATAGTTTTTTTGGATAGCTTGCAGATTCACTCTTAAGTAGGAATATTGTTTTTCCTGTTGTTAACCAGATTGGTATCTTTTCTCACCCCTAAAGGTCCCATAACCATACCAGAAGAATGTAGGGCCCCCATCAATAACTGACACACAGGTTAAAACAGCCCTATCCAAAGCCAAAAACACAGCTTCAATGGGACTGGACGGTATCCCAGGCTGTGTCTAACAAGAGCTCCAAAATGAACTAACCCCTCACCTAAACACACTGTTCAAACTCAGCCTCTCTACAGGCTACATACCCACAGAGTGGCGCACAGCAACAGTTATCCCACTCCACAAAGGTAGAGCCACAACGGACCCCAGGAACTATCACCCTACAAGTCTGACTAGCCTGGTCTGCAAGGCTATGGAACGCATCATCATGGAACTCGTGCAGAGACATTGGGAACCTCCAAACCTTGGACCCTACCCAGTTTGGCTTTGTTAAGAGCAGATCATGCCTCCTAAACCTGGTGGACATCTTTGAGATGGTTACCAAGACATTAGATGAGAGAAAGGAGGTCCACACAGCCTACCTAGACCTCGCAAAGACTTTCGACACCATTCCCCATTCTAGTATTATAGACAAGCTCACCAGCTTGAACATAAACCCCTATGTCATGAGATGGATTGCCAACTGGCTCATGGATAGAGCCCACATGGTGAGAGTTGCAGGCTCTATGTCCGACTCTAAACCGGTTACAAGTGGCATCCCCCAGGGCTCAGTCCTAGGAACCCTCCTGTTCGGTATATACTTCTCAAAGGTACAGGCAAGCATAGGAGGACCATGGCTGACCAAGTTCACAGACAACTGCAAACTAGGGGCCATAACTGATTCTCTGGCTAATACAGACACCCTCCAGATGGGTCTCACTGAGACAGATACCTGGTGTCAAAATCATGGCCTCAAGCTAAATGCCAAAAAGTGCCTAGTCATCCCCTTTGGAAAAAACAAAATGTAATAAGGGATCTGGGGACCCAAGTAGATAGTAATCTCTCCTTTGATAATCATATTGCCAAGGTGGTTAGAAAATCCTTTTATGTGGCCCACCTAATCACAAAAGGGTTCGTATCTAGAACAAAAGAGGCTAGTGTGCCTCTCTACTCATCACTCATTAGACCCATCATAGAATACAACGCCCCATTTGGGATGTACCTTACAAGACACCTGCAACAGCTGGAAAGACCACAAAAATACCTCACCAAGAGGATTACTGGCCTCAAACAGATGCCCTATGCAGCCTGACTCAAGAAACTCCAGCTGTACTCGTTTGCATACCGCTTACTCAGAGGTGATCTCTGCCTGACATACAAGGTCATGTCCAACCCAAAATTGATGGACATGCTCCACCTAAAAAAAAAACAAATCCCGGAGAGCCACACGCTCTAGAGATATAAACCTCACCACAATGATAAATAGGACATGCCGGAGGGCTAGATTCCTATCCCAGAGACTCCCCATGCTTTGGAACAGGATTCTAATATACATCAGGAAGAGCCCCTCACTAACACTCTTCAAGAGAAACCTTGACGGGTGGATGGGAAACAGAAAATTTACCCTGGGGATCACTGCAGTGGCTCTGCTGGACACTGGTGCAGGGAACTAATGGCTCTGCTGGTCAGAGGCGCAGGGAACTAATGGCTCTGCTGGTCAGAGGCACAGGGAACTACTGGCTCTGCTGGCCTGAGGCACAGGGAATTAATCTAATTGGGTGGTGAAAGCCAACACATTCTGGCTAGGCTTATAAATGCCCTTGGGCAGATAGCCTAGTACTTACCTAAGAACCTATGAACAAAATTGACAGAAGGCCAAGTACTGACCAAGTCAGTCAATTGCTCCAAAATTGGAAGTTAGGACAGGAAGAGCAAATTAGTTTATAACTTGAATTCTTTCCTAGATGCCAGCCCTATTTTCAGTATTAATTTTAGTCTTCTAAAATATTCCTAATATTTATTCACATTTGATCATGTTTTATTGTTGATCCTTCATCAGTCCCCAAATATTTATACACCCCTTCTTGCTCAAGTTCTTTTATAGCACATTCCTGCACCAGGCTGATGTTCTTGTTGCTGCAGCTTTTCTGCTTTAAAGGTTACTTTTTACATTTATGAAGACCAAATGACATTTTATGTCATCTTTAAAAGTTTTACCACTTGCAGTTGTGCTTTTAGTTCCTCATCTGATGTGCTATAGTTTTAAATCATCCAGAAAAAGAAGGTGAGAAGTCTTTACACATTGCTGTTTTCTGGGAGACAAACTGCAGCCATGACCTAATCTATTAATAGACAGCTTAATGGGTTAAGGACAAAACAAAAGAGCAATGGTGGCAAAGTATCACCCTGGAATATCCCCCTTTGGATTTTTATCCCTCGAATAATAATTTGTCCTTTATCATGACTTAACATAAAAGTGGTTTGCCACTGTTTCATGGTCACTGTAATGTAACAGATCAGTGTAGGGTGTATCTTATACATTTTTAAGCACTCTTTTATCCATGAATGTGGAATACTATCAAATGCTTTTTTGTAGTCTATCCATGTCACACATAGATTCTTCCCCATTTTACAGTTCTCCATTATGACTTTATTTACCAACAAATGATCCTTTGTTCTGCATGACTTTCTTTTGTTACCCTTTTGTTCTCTTGTCATGATTGAGTTTTATTCTAAATGAATATAAACTCTGCATCAATTAGACTGTATAGTTTATACATCATTGGAAGGCAAGTTATTGGTCTATAGTTTTTTGGATAGCTTGCAGATTCACTCTTAAGTAGGAATATTGTTTTTCCTGTTGTTAACCAGATTGGTGTCTGTTCTGGATACCATTATACAAAGTTCTTATTCATGGCTAAATCTTCATGTAAAGATGTCAATATTTTTGGCCAGAAGTTAGGCATTGTGTCTGGGCCTGGGGTTTTCCAGTTAGGAGCTTTTCTTAACTTTGTTTCAATTTCTATGGCCGTTACTTCATCCCATCTCATATCCTGTACATTTGAACTTCTTATTCTTTCTTTTAATTTTTCTATCCATTCAGCATAATTGTTATGTTCCACAGGATCTTCATAGATATTTCTCCAACATGTATCTATTTCTTCTTTTTTGGTGTTTCAATTCCATTTTGTCTTGTTTCCCAATTCTCTATAAAACGTTTTGTACTTTTCTTTTGTACTTATCTATATATTTTCTAAGTTTTTCTGCCTGTGCTATTTTTAGTTCATTACTTGCAATAATGCACAATAGAGCCTGATCTGTTCTGATACTGCGCATTGCTTTTATCCTGTCTATCTTTCAGTATTTTTATTGATCTGTTCCCTCTTCTGTACACTTCTAACAGTGAAACTTCTTGTTTTAATTCCTTTATAGTTTTCTCTATTCAATACTTCCATGATGGCATTTGATTTCTCCCCTTCCTTTCCCTTACTGCCCTGTGTTTTTGTGGTAAAACTTTATCTGTTTTTAATTTAGCTGCTGCACAGTAATATATCCTATTTACTTCTGTTGTTCCACATGAATTTCAATAAACAGTCCTAATTACTGTGTTCATTTGTTTTATCAAACTTCTAACTTTCTGAGTTTTATTGACTTTCTCTAGTCTATTTCTTTCATCTATCTTAATATGTCTGCCCATCTCTATTAAATTAAGCAACTCTTCTCTTAGATCATTTTCTTCTAAACTGAGGGCACATTCTTTGTTCTCCGTTTCCTGTGGGCATTCTATAGAAAGTTCCAGTGCATCTTCCTGTGCCTCATTCTCTTCAGTTTCATCTGTGTCACCCATTCCTCTTCTATATGGGAACTCACTGGCCTATCACTCTACAATGTTTGCAGCGTCAGAGTTGCTGCTGTTTCCTGCTCCTTCCCTCGCTCTGCAACTCCAACTGAACTTTTTATTGGTTTCCTATGAAAGGTTCCAAAGTATCTTCATGTGGCAAGTGATCAGAAGTTTCCCACTCCACTGGTTGCTCCTTAATTTGGGGATCCATTGCTCCATCCTGCTGTGGTGTTATCAGAGTAATATATATATATATATATATATATATATATATATATATATATATATTTTTTTTTTTTTTTTTTTGTATGCTAATTTTCAAAATGCTGGCATTCATGACCTGAGTGTCAGTCTTTGTGTATTCTGGTAAATCAACATTTATCTGTCTATGGTTTCACTAGTATTGGTTGATTTTAGCTCAAATCAATCAGCCTCTGTATTTTTGCCACACTTTGGTCGACAGTTGTGCAAAAATAGAAATCCCTGGGGTTGGGGAATATGCCCTTTTTCCAGAGATTCCCAGTCTTAGAGTTAGTATATATAATTAGCAGGGTGTGGGGGCATAGCCTCCAACGGAGAGGTGCAGTGGAGCCTGCCACCCTGTAAAAACACTGCTTGTTAAGTGGGGGGAAGAAGGGGGTTAGAGATTTCAGAAGAAGCATTACAATATACAAAACCTTTCAGAATAGCTTTATACACAGACTCCCCTAATGTCATCTTAGTTATCTACGCTGGTTCCAGTTTCAACATTTATGTTTCTGATTACAGTCCCTTGACATCTGCATTAACTTGTGCCATAACTTACTCACCTAACATCTCCCTGTGAATAAGTTTGTAACAGTGTTGGTTCTAGTCTTGGAAGGAATGGAAAGGAAGTAGGAACTTTCATCTGATGATGTTGTGCTCAAAGATCCATTTTTATTATAAGCAACAGCATGATGGGTCTTGCTCCTCCCATAAATTAAAAACATCTAGGAGTGCATATATATTGTCCCTTTTAATTCATACTTCACTATAAATCTCTCATTCATAAAATAATAAGCAAACATGTCATAAAATTTAAAAGTCAAAGACAGTATAAGTCCTTCCATATTTTGAAACAGCTGCTACAAATAAGATATATTATTGGTCAGGTGTGACCATATTGCATTTATATTTTATAGTTCAACAGGATGGAAGCAGTTGTTTGCCCTGTACTGCACACATTTCAGATCACAGAGACAATGCAGTAGAAACGCTCCAGCTTGTCAAGATACACCACAGAGTTGCACTTGAATCCTACCATGTGGAGTGCCTACCAGGCCTTTGTGGTGTGCCTACCAGTCATTTGTGGGGTGCCTACCAGTCCTTTGTGTGTTGTTTCCTAAGGTATGTGGCGTGCTTGCTCTTACACACACATTCATACACTGTATTCCCTAAATTATGTTCTTGTTTATTTACATATCTAAATGCTTTTTTCTGAACAGGGAATTAAAGTAAAGATATTGGTTTACAGATATGTAGTAGAAGGTTACAGCTAGTAAAAGTCAATACACAAATAAGACATTATTACAGATACCATAATAAGCATATTAGCATGAAAAAGGAAAAATATTTGTTAGGCAGTAAAATACAACTAATCAATAATATACACCATACCTAGATAGTCAATACACTGTCAGCATCAAATCAGATTCAGATATTTATACTACCTTATCTGAGAAGTCATGTCTCGTACTCAACAATGAAATATCAATCATTATTTGTTTCATGTTTGGAACTTAAAAAAGTTATCTGAAGTGCTGTGAAAGGTTCAGTTTGTGCTAAATCTACAAAGACCTCAGTTTTCAAAATGCAGAAAAATCAGAAAAAAATGGAATTGTACTGCTTGTTCCACAACCCTCTAAAAGTGTCTGAGAACCAGCTGACCTTTGACCTTTCACATAAGATCTTGTAGACCCCCTCAAGCTATTAGAGGCAAATAATAAGAAAATGATGAACATAATTATACATAGCGTTTGAATGCAAAAACACATGGAAAAAATCTAGTATCAGCTATAGGGGGTTTCACTGATATGTGCCATCATGTTGTGACCACCATAGTGTTAAGCATTTTTGTCATAGGGAACGATTTCTGTATAACACCCATTAATCTTTTATCATGTAGAACAATGCTGCTATATAAATTGCATCCAGGAAACCATTAAAGTGTACCTGGAGTCCTTTTACATTCAAAATGAAAACTAAAATGGCCAAGACAGCAAGTTTTCATCTTCTAACAGCATTAATACTGCAAATTCCATTGCATAAACATGGAGC